>NW_014008871.1:0-4001 GCF_000611645.1 Monoraphidium neglectum | reverse complement strand
GTCGGGGGCTGGGAGGGCGGTTGGTTTGGGAGTGCCCGCCCGACTTCTACGGGTAGTTTTTATCAGTGATGTCCGACCTGCAGGCAGCCAGGCAAGCACTTGGCACCCATAATGTGCAGAGCAATTGAAATGATACCGGCGGGCGGCAACCAGGTGCGCCTCTCGTCGGGCCGCGGCGCCAATGCAGTCTCGGGGCGGGCCCAGCAGCTGCTGTCTTTGCTGTTTTCCTTTCTTGCAAAGCAGGCTGCGTAGTGTGTGCGTTGCTTCAGCGCTTGCGCGCGCAGCATCGGCGACCCGAGTGCAAGGGTTGGGGGCCATCGCAGCTGTGACATGTCTAGATGTGAGACTATGTGCACTTGTGCGGCGCAAGCGGGGGCGTGGCCTGCCGCAAGCCGCGTGTTAATCCCACGTGGTGATAACTCAACAACTCCATGCCGCCCTGCACGCGTGCTTCGGGCGGACTGTATTTCTTGATTTCTTTTTGTCGGCGCGTCGCCCCGATTGCGGGCGGGCGTCCTTCGTCCTGAGGGGCAACTCGTGATCCGCCCGCCGCTTGCATATGGCGCCTGATAGACAGCGAGTTTCCGCATGCTCCCGTCAGACCGCGCTATAAAATGGCGGAGCGCGCCCCTGTGTAACGCTGTGAAGCTTGAATAGACGTGGGGCTCCGATTGACGCTGGACTGCGTTTTGGAGTCTCTTTGTTTCCCGGCGCGGGCCCGCCCCGCAGGGTGGCGGTGGCGGGTCTGCGGTGCCCAGCCGACTGAGCGGGCTGTGCTGGGGCTGCAGGTGGCGTTACAAAGCTGGATGATGGACAACAAGGAGAAGGGCAAGGGCGCAGCCCGCGCGCAGCCCTCTTGGGGAGGGTTGTATATCGAGAACACATAGAGCCAAAAAGAGAGGTGTCGAGCCCGCAAACAGTTAGGCAAGCATGCACGGGTGCGTATCAACAAGGACAGCCAACAAACACAACTGAAGGATCAAGCAGCGGCTGCATCGTGCCCCCCAGCGCGTCTCAAGCTGCCAGCGCCGCACGCGGCCTGCGAACGAGCCTAGACGGACAGAGGGGCCGTCGCCGCCCCCACGGCGGGCAGAGTGGTGACGTCACCGCCTGGGCGTCATCACATGAGCATGGTGACGGGGTGCGCCATGTAGCCGCTAAATGCCGCCAGGAACTTCGCCGCGAGCTCGCCGTCGTAGACCCGGTTGTCTGCGCTGAGGGTGGCCGTCATGACAGTGGCGGCCCGCGGGGCACCTTCGACCAGCTCGACGCGCTCCCGGCCGCCGCCGACGGCCAGGATGGCGGCCTGCGGGGGTGCGTGGGGCATGAGGGATATGGTGGGGTGTTGCCGCGTCGGCTTGTTGTGGCGTGGCGCGGCGGGGCTGGCGGTAGTGTGGGGTTTGAGGGCTTCTGACACGGCAGCCTGCGGCCGGACGCCGGCCCAGCGACACCAGCCACTCGCGCAGGGCTCGTTGCCGCAGCAGGCACCCCTCCCCCCTGCCCCCACGCACTCCTCTCACAAGGAGGAAAAACACCCAGACCAAAGGCGCACCTGCGGCGGGTTGATGATGGCGGCGAACTGGCTGAGGCCGTACATGCCGAGGTTACTAATGGAGAAGCTGCCGCCCATGAACTCCTCCGGCTTGAGCTTGTTGGCGCGCGCGCGGGCCGCCAGGTCCTTCACCTCTGCTGAGATCTGATTGAGATGCACGCAAGATGAGAAAGGCAGGAAAAGAAGGCGGGGCAGGGTGTGGGGCCAGGCAGGGGATGGGGCCGAGTGAGGGGGGGAGGGACGCGGGCGCGGGGTGGTTTGGACGGGTGCGGCGTGCAGGTGTGGTATGCGCAAGGGAGGCGACGAAGGGGGCAGCTTTGTGTGAGTGGGGCCGCCCTCGAGGTGGCCGCCGGCACACGCCACGCGGCCGGCAGTCCACATGCCGGGTTGCAGCCTGGCCGCCCCTGGGTCGTGCCTCCAAAAGCAAGCCCCCGACACCCCGCTCCCCACTGTCCGCGTTCCCATCCAAAGCGGCCCCTCTCAGGCCCGGGCCCCTCCTCACCCCCACCTGCGACAGCGACTTGCGGTCCGCCCCCCGCACGATGGGCGTGATGAGCCCGCCCTCTGTCGCCACCGCGATAGCCACGTCCACCGCCGGCGCCCGCACCGCCGCGCCGGCCGCGCCGTCCCACGCCGCGTTGGCCTCAGGCACGTCGCGCAGCGCGAGCGCGACCGCGCGCACGACGCAGTCGTTCACGCTGACCTTCACGCCCTGGTGGCGCCGCGTGAGGCGGGACGTTCGCGGCGGGAAAAGGAGAAGGTGGAGGCGGGGGTGGCGGGTGGAGCGGGTTGGTGTCGTCGGCGCCGGTCTGTGACGCGAGGGGCGCTGGGGGTGCGTCTGCGAGCGAAACAACGGCTGCGTGCACTCGGGCCCATGCTCAGAGCGTTGTGGTGGATCCTGCAGTGTGGCGCGGTTTCAATGGACAGCAGGACCAGCGGAACCTAGGGGGACGGGTACCTGCGGCCACCACAGGGAGCAGTAGCGACGCCATCGCCGCGGGCGAGACGGACAGGTGGGGGCCGAGAGGGCTGGGACGCCCCCCCCCCACAAAGACGCGGAAACTCACTTTCGCGCACGCGCGTGCACACACACACACACACACACACACACACACACACACACACACACACACACACACAAACAAACAAACAAACACACACTCACTCACTCACTCTCTCTTTCTCTCTCTCTTTATGAAGTATGCGCACATGCGCACACACACACGCTCTCTTTCTCTCGCAAATATACACACTGATTCACATAGACACACAACCTCACACATTCATGCACACAGCCTCTCTCTTTCCCGCACACCTGCGCGGCGAGCTGCTTGCGCAGCGCAATGACGCCGTCCAGCGGCGCATCCGCGGAGACGTACAGCGACGGCGCTGTCTGCTTGCTCTCCAGCAGCCGCTTGGCGATGATGCGGCGCACCTGGGGCGGGCGCGGCGGCGGGCCCGGGCACGTGTGGGATTTGTACGTGCAGGGAGGAGCGGGCGAACTGTTGTTGATTTGAGCTGTGCGGTCCGCCGAGGTGCGAGTGGGCCCCGGCTGTGCCGCTTTGGGCGCCTGGGGCAGACGGCCGCCCGGCCCCGGGACGGCCGCTGTTATTGGCTGTCGGGGGCGGCTGAAAATAGCAGAGATGGCTGCCGTGTACTCAAGCATATGCACACACCCCTCACCCTCCCCTCAAAAAACGGCCACCTCAGCCAAGCCCATCCGCTCACCTGCGAGTTCGGGACGTCTGTGAAGGAGACCCGCGGCCCGCCTGCCTTCTTGCCGCCCGCCGCCGGCGGCGCCGTCGCCTGCTGCTGCGGCTGCTGCTGCTGCTTTGGCGCTTCAGCCGGCGCCGCCGGCTTCGGCGCCGCGGGGGCTGCCTGCTGCTGCTTCGCGGCCCCCGCCGCAGCCTCTGGCGCCACCGCCGCGGGCGCGGGCTTTGCCGCGGCCGCCCCTGACGGCTTCACGCCGGCCGCCACCGCCGCCAGAACGTCCGGCTTGGTCACGATCCCGTTCGGCCCCGTCGGCGTCACGTCCTCCGGCCGCAGCCCCGCCTCCGCCAGCGCCCACCGCGCCGCCGGCCCCAGACGGAAGTTCGGCGGCCGCTTGTCCACGGGCGCTGCCGCGGACGCCGCCGCCTCCAGCGGCGGCGGTGGCGCTGCCGCCGCCGCCGGCGCGCCGGGCGCCGCGTAACCCGCAAACGCGGCCACCTGCTCCTTCTCTTCCACCACGATCGCGACGGGGGCGCCCACTGGAATGTCCTTCGCGCCAGAGGGCACCAGCAGCTTGGCCACAAACCCGTCGTCCTGGTTTTCAAAGGCCAGTGTGGCCTTGTCCGTTTCGATGTCGGCCAGCACAGTGCCCGCGCTGATCTCGTCACCCTCTGCGACGTGCCAGGCGGCGATGTTGCCCTGCGTCATCGTGGGCGACAGCGCCGGCATGCCCAGGACC
>NW_014008872.1:0-4001 GCF_000611645.1 Monoraphidium neglectum | reverse complement strand
CCACCACCAGAAGCAGCAGCAGCAGCAGCAGCAGCAGCAGCAGCAGCAGCAGCAGCAGCAGCAGCAGCAGCAGCAGCAGCAGCAGCAGCAAGGTCAGCAGCAGCAGCAGCAGCAGCAGCAGCAGCAGGAGCAGCACCAACAGCAGCAGCAGCACCACGACTCACAGTCCAGAAAGTGGACGTAGTACACCGTCCCGCCATCCTCCTGCCGCGTGTCCAGCACCTCTGCCGGGTCTGCAGCGCCCAGGAGGCCGCACAAGTCGTGGGGGCCGGGGCGCTTCGGACTAACGTGCCAACACATTGAGGCTAGCAGCCGCGCGTGCCGGAAAAACTGAGGCTAGCGGCCGCGTGCGTCCCGAGAGGGGCAGGGGGTGCACCCCTGCAGGAGCCGGCAGCGCCACCCCAGGGGATGCTGACAGGCCTGTGAGGCAGCACTACACGCCCGCAGCCCCCCACCGCTCACGTGTCTGGCCGTCGAAGCCCGCTACACACTGGATTTTGGATCCCACTGCAAACTGCGGGCGGCGGCCGATTGGAGCAGGGGCGCGAGCGCGGCTTTGTTGCAGTGCGTCTCGCGGCCCTCAGTCCTGCGGGCTGCCGTCCTGCAGCGAACAGCGCAGCGGCGGCAGCATCCCTTCCTGGGGGCTCGCTGCGATGGTGGTGGCCAGAGCACAGGCTCCAGCTCGTGCTGGCCGGGGCCGTGCGGGCGCATGTACACGAGTGCAGTGCGCACAGCGCGGGCAACGCAGCATGCGGCACGCTGGGCGCCATCGCATGCAACACGGTTGTGCCCGCCCTGCATCCTAGCACGCTACACAGACGAGTCATTCCGACGGGGGCCCTCCCGCTTCGAGAGGCTTTCGTGGTGTTGAGCGCGCACATCAGCGATCACACCCCCACTTCACCCTTGCACACCTGCTCTGGAGACTTTTGTCGCCCAGAGGTGGACGGCTCGCTTCCACCTCCACGCGCCATGTTCCCTCGCACGGTGGCCGTGCTGTCAAGGGGCAAGCTCTACAGCACAAGATCGATGCAGACACAGCCACGATTCTTTTAGATAACAAAATTTTGCACTCTTCATTCATAGGAGGCGCTGACATTGGTTGTTAAGGGTGGCTACACACCAGACGACCTTGCTGCTGCTCACCTTGGGGTGCGACAGGGAGAGCAACCAAGTTCACCAGGCCCGTATGCCTGTCCCTTCCAAATGACGTTTAACACTCGTTGAAGCCATGCCGCGTCCTTGGAGATAGCCCCACCAGGGCCTGGTTCGGTTGTTTCAGCGCCAGGGGCGTCCTTGGGGCAGAAATCTGCCGCGAGGGTGCGCTTTGCATCGCGTCTATCTGCGGCCGGAGGCTTCGGAGGTTGCACGGTCCTCGCGGCGGCAGCGAGGCGCGCTGCGCGCCGCGTGCGGACGCTCGCTTTTTTGGAGCTGCTGCAGCCATGGCGAGCCGCTCGGATGAGCTCCTGTCGGACCTGGGGTTCGTCTCCTACAACGCGATGGTGAGCGTGACCTGCGGGCAGCGCAGCGGGGTGCGCTGCGACCCATGAGGGCCCCCCTTCAAGCATGGCAGCACGTGAAGTGGGGGCTCTGTCGGCATCTCCTGCGCAACGGCGCCGAATCGCCCACGGCGGCCGGCCCCCCTCCCGCAGGCGCTGGCGCTGGCGCCGGCGACCATCGCGCAGCTGGCTCTGCGGCACTGGCGCGGGGAGGAGACTCTGGCCTCCACGGTGCGCCGCGCACAGACGATTGCTCGCTCAAAACGCCCTCGATGCGGGCGCTTCCCTCCGGCGCCCCTCCCACGCCTCCGCCGTGCCGACTTTCCTGGCGCGGACGCTTCCATAAAGCGCTCTGCTGTGGAACCAGCCTTTTTGTGGAACCAGACTCAGAAAACTTTGCACCCCCTCAAGCGTCGGCATCGCGTCACGCCATTAGTCACGTGTTGCACCCGTGACATCAAGGGTTTGCCTGCTCGGAGGCGCCGGCGGCCGCCGTCCGTGCGCCGCCGCGGTACAGGCGGCTGACCCCGCGTGGGCGCGGCGCGTCCCTCCCCTCCCCACCCGCAGTGGCAGCGGCTCGGCGGCTGCCGCGTGCGGCGCCCCAAAGGACCCCTCATCTGGTTTCACGCCCTCACAGTCGGTGCGCGGCTGCGCCTACTCTTAAGACTCGAACCGCGGCCGCCCGGCCAGCGGCGAGCACCGCAGCCAGCGTGTCGTGTGCGATCGTTGTCTCGAAGGGGGGGCGAGCAGCGGCGGCTATCCCCGGAGCCTGGCTGGTGCGAGGCCCAATGATTTGCTGATGCCCGCGCCCGCTTGAACCTATCTGCTGCGCAGGCGAGTGCGCGGTGGCGCTCCCGGTGGTGTTCAGGTGTCTTCTGGTGAGAGCAGGCGGGAGGGGAAGCGTCTGCCGGCTGCATTGTCGTGCCTGCAGGCGCGTGGGCGGGGCATGAAGGCTCTGGCGACCGCGCGCGTCCACCCACGCACCCGCCAACGCTCCAGATGGCGCGCAAGCGCGCGCTCTCGCTCGCACAACACACGCAGCATTCAGGCTCGCACGCACTCAACCCCCGTCTCCTATCCATTCCCTGCATTGACAATGGCCCCCCGCACCATGTGCGCCCACACGCATCCAATCCACCCACAGCAATCAAGCCCTCCCCGCCATCCACGCTTGCCACCACACACACACACACACACCCCACCCCCCTACAAGCGAATCCAGAATACACACATGCCCCCGCCCGAAAAAACAGCTGATGTGAAACGCAAACCAACCAATTCCTGGCCCTCAGGAGTACAACGAGAATGTCCGCGTGCTGCTCACCACCGGCACACCAGAGGCGCACGCGCTGCTGGCCGGCAGCCTGCCACGCCGCGTGGTGCTGCAGTGCGCGCCCTTTGAGAACGCGGCATCAGTCACACTGTTCCTGCGCAGCTGGCGGCCGCAGGTGAGACCCTTGCTCTGTGCGGCACAGGGGGTGGGTGGGGCCCCGCCGCCGCCGCCGCTGCCAGGCAGCTGCACACGTTGTTGTGCGCTGCTGCTCGACCCTTATTGTCAGTCATATGCCTTGGGTGGAGCGTCGATTTTGGCATGGAGATGCAGCACTTGACAGCGAGCCGCCGCCAATCCCCCGGGGTTAAATTGTCACCCCTCCTGCCGCAGGTGGCCGTGTTTGTGGAGTCGCCGTCTTGGCCCATGCTTGTTGAGCTGGCGGGGCGGGCGGGGCTGCGGCTGGCCCTGCTGAACGCGCGCATGGGGAGCAGGTGACCTGGGGGCGGGTGACCTGGGCTGTGTGTGCGTGGAGGTGTGTGCGTAGTGATTGGTGGTGTGTGCAATATCTTGTTGCAGAGTATGTTATGGGCTTGAGTGTACGTGCATGGGTGTGTGTGTGTGTGGGGGGGGGGGTTGCGCGCGCATGCGTGCGTGTTTGGGGGGGGGGGTTACCAGTGCGGTGTTGAAGTTGGTGGCAGCTAAGGCGTCCGCTTCGCAGCGGGGCAAAGGGCGCTGTGCTGCGAGCCGCCGGGCAAGCCGGGCGCGCGGCGCGGGCCCCGGCACAGGCGCTGCCACGCAGAGGAATTCCTGGGGCGCGAGGGGCCCCCGCTGACCAGCCCTTTGAAACAAAACACGACGCGGCCCCGCGCCAGCGTCGTCCACTGCCACATTTGTCCTCCTCGACCCCTGTGCCTCCCAACCCTTTACATTCCCCAAGTTCCCCCTCCCCCCCTCCCCCCCCCCCAAAGCTGGTTCCTGCGCTACTTCTACCGCCCAGTCAGCCGCGCCCTGCTGGGCCGAGTGCTGTCGCGCTTCACCCTCATAGTGCCGCAGAGTGACGTGGTGCGCCCGCGGTTTTGGGAGGGGGCGGGGTGTGAGGAAGGGATGGAGGACGTGGCGGCTTGCAGGGAGGGGCGGCGCGGTTCCTTGCTTTTGCACCCGTTCGCTGCGGCCCCTCGTCGCTGCGCCTGCCGCGGTTGCGCGGCACGCAGGCGCGCGCGGTCCCACCC
>NW_014008873.1:0-4003 GCF_000611645.1 Monoraphidium neglectum | reverse complement strand
GCGCCGGGCGCCGCGCGGCGCCCGCTGCTCGCCTCGTCCGCAGCGCCGGCGCCGCTCGCGCTCGCGCGCGCCGCGTGGGCCGCTAGCGCCGCCGCCTCCTGCGCCGCCTCGGCCGACGCGACCAGCGGCTGCAGCGCCGACGCAAACTCCAGCCAGCGGCGGCGCGCCTCTGCGGCGGTCAGGCCGCTTATGTCAGCGGTCGCGGCACGCTCCAGCAAGCGGTGCAGCCAGCGCGGCGCGGCGCGGTGCTGCAGGGTGCGCGGCGGGGTGCGCGGAGCCGGGGGCAGTTAGTTGCGGACCGGGGACGACAGTACGGTGTGCAGCAGCGTGCAGCCAGTTGCGGGCAGAGGATGAGCGATTGTCGGGTTCCAACCGTACGAAAGACCCTAGAACTTCCAGGGGCACCAAGAAGAGCAGTGTCACAGCGCCGCCGGCAGCAATGTTTGCAACCCAACTCCCCGCCGCCAACATCGAGCCGCCGGCGGGACGCGTTCCGTCACAAGGCCGCGAGGGGCGTCACGGGCAGCGAAGGCCGCACCTCTGTGTGAGTCAGCTTCATCAGGGTCAGCCAGTCCGACGGTTCTGGCTGATCGACTTCCGACATGAGCACCAGCTGCAAGGGGGGAGGGTGGAAGCGCGTACAGGTGTGTTGCGGATATCAGCCAGCGGTTGCGGCGCATGAAGTAGGCGGCGAGAGGCTGAGGGAATCAGCTGCCCCCGAGACGATCCCAACAGACCCTTGCACTTGCACACTCGTCACCACACTGAAACTCAATCGAGTCGCACAGGCGCCAACGAACATCCCCCACACGCAAGCTCGTTCTCTTTGCCTCTTGTGCCTTGCCGCGCTGAACGCTCAGAGCCCCGCCCTACTCCCACCAGATCAGCGCCACACCCCAGCTCGCCCCACGGCCGAAAACCACCTCAACATCCCCGCCGTGCACCGCCCCCCGGCAGGTTCCACGCCTCGGGCGGCCGCAAAGTTCACGGCCGACAGCAGGGGTGGCGAGCGAACACGCATGGAAAAGGGCGTTGCTTTCTATGATTGCGCACCTGCTTGTCCACGTCCACCAGCATATTCTCCAGCACCTCTGCCCGCTTCCTCAGATTGTCGTTTTCGCGCTGCAGCACGGCCAGCTCTGACAGCTGCGGGGGCAGGATGTTCGCGCATGCGTGTGGGCATGGGTGTTTGCGTGGGTCAAGCGTGGGACATGTGCGCATTCGTGTCGGCATGCGTGTCCGCATGCGTGTCGCATGCGTGTGCATGTGCATGCATGTGCATGCATGTGTGGTTGCATGCCCATATGCGCATGTCTGTTAATGGGGCGATCATTTTGATTGCCCCAATTAAAGTCATGCGCATATGGGCATGCGACACGATCTTTGCATGCCTGCGGTTGCGCCAGCGCAACACAGGCAGCGCATGCACGCATGTGCCACGCCTGCGCCTTCAAACTTACGCAAGAACCTCACAAAAACCCCGCCCCGTCCCTCCGGCCAGCCGCTCTTGTAGCAGCTTCGCCCCACCTTCTCAGCGAGGTCCTGCTCCATCCGCTGCACGTGCTGCTTGCGCTTGAGGTGATATTTCTGCATTACAGTCAGGCCGCTGTAATCGTCATCCTCCTGCTGCTGATGTTGCTGCTGCTGCTGTGGCGCCGCCGCCGCCGCAGCGGCCGCAGACGCGGCCAGCGCACGCCGCTGCGCCGCGCCCGCCGTCGCCTCAGGAACGGCCACGCCTGCGCCTGCGCCGACGGCAGGGAAAGGCACGCCTGTGCCGCTGCGGCTTGCGGGACGGGCGGGCTGCAGATGCGGTTGATACTGATGTTGCCGCGGCAGCAGCGAAGGCTGCGCCTGCTGCTGCTGCTGCTGCTGCTGCTGCTGCTGCTGCTGCTGCGCCTGATGCTGCTGGTGTAATGCCTGCTGCACGAGCTGCTGTTGCAGTTGCTGTTGATGCAACTGCTGCTGCTGCTGCTGTTGCTGCTGCTGCTGCTGCTGCTGCTGCTGCAATTGCTGCTGCTGCAATTGCCGCTGCTGGTCGTGCCGGCTCTGCTGCTCGTGCTGCACCTGCTGCAGTTGCTGGTGCAGCTGCTGCTCGTCCTGCTGCGGAAGGAGGTTCCCCAGCTGCTTCTGCTGCTGCTGCAGAAGCAGCAATTGTTGGTACTGTTGCCGCTGCGTCTCCTGCAGCGCTGCCTGCTGCTGCAGCATCAAGCGCATCTGCAGGTCCCCCGCAGTAGGATGAAGCTGTGCTGTGGCGCCGGCGCCGCTGGGCCAGGCGGTGGGGAGCACCGCAGCAGCAGTCGGCGCCAAGCCGGGGGAACGCACCGCCCCCGTGGCGCTGGCACTCGCCAGCTCGGAGTACATTGAGCCGTCCGTGGATCCGCGAACAAAGCCCCTCTGCCAGTCGTCCGGGCCGGACCATGCTGCATCATCAACCCCTTCCATCCTCAATGCGCTGTCACTATCACCTACGTACGTGGCATATTTGAACGATCGGACGGTCTACTATCTGGAATTGTGATCTGTAGCCATGTGATGGCTGCGAGTCCTTCCTGTCGGCACTGCGGCAGGCCGCGGGAAGGGTGGTCGGACAATCGAAACTCGTGTTACGGTGCAAATGATTCTCAAACCTGCCCTAAATTGCTAATTTTTAGGTCTGTGAACGTTGCGGATCAAGACCTTGGCAACAGCTGCCTGCAGTCCCCTTGCTTAGGTTGTTTGGTGCCTTGGGAGAGGGAAGGGCAGCAGCCCATTGTGGGACACACAGCATTAACCAATTCACACCCCTCCATATGACCTCAGGCCATAGGCTACGATGAGCTGCGTCGACACCGTTGACATAGGGCGCGCACACCTCGACTCATCGATGACACACAGCTACCGCAGCTCCCCCCTGGCCCGCCCCAACCACGACGGCAGTCCAGCGCTCGCCCCTGGTGCCCAAGCGCCGCCTTCCAACCACAGCTGCCTGGCAACTCACACAGGTGGTATGGGCACGCACCACGCCGTTGGCGATATCCTCTGCTTTTACAGCGGGAGCCCCCATACTGGTTGCAGGCAAAGGAGGAGAGGGAAAAAAGAACCATACCTGCTCTCTCTCACGACTCTCAAGTCCGGCGCGCGAGCCGCCACCCCACCCGGCGCGCGCGCCACGCCACATCTTCAAAATAAGCACTCACAAACGGAAAAAACAACGACGGAAAAATAAGAGACGTCCCGCCCGCGAGCCGGCCGGCCCCCGGCGCGCCCTCGGGCCCAAATCACAGGCGCTCGTGCGCGGTGCGGGCCACCTCGAAGAAGTGCGCCACGTTCTCCTCGGGCGTGCCGGGCAGCACGCCGTGGCCGAGGTTCATGATGTGGCGCACGCCCTGCGACTTGGCGCGGCGGATGGTGTCGAGGACGCGCGACTCGATCACGTCCTTGCTGCCGAACAGCACCCCGGGGTCCATGTTGCCCTGGAGGGGGGTTGAGGGTGCAGGGTTCAAGCTTCAGGGGTTGGGCTGCAGGGTCTATGGCGCAGGGTCTGGGGTTCCGGGTGCAGGGTGCGGATTTCGAGGGTGCAGGGTTGAGGGTGCAGAGTGCAGGGCTCCCCGAGTCGAGCCATGGGTGATGAGCAGGGGCGGGGGCGCCAGCATAGTGCGCGGCCCTGCAGGGATGCGAGAGCCCCGCCCGGGCTTTGGCCGCATGTGGCGCAGGTCGCGCCCTTTTCGCCGCTAGCAGGAATGGGCTACTCCTGCCACCTCAAAAAAACCACTGGGAGCCCCGAAACCGGCTCGTCTTTGTCCTCTTCCAACACACACACACACACACTCACATTTATACACACACACACACACACACACGTACACACACACACACATGCACACGCAGACTCCCTCTCTCTCCTACACAAACCCACACGAACGAACAAAAATGCACGAACACACGCGCACACACACACACACGCACACGCGCGCGCGCACCTGGATGGCGAAGCCGCTGCCGACGCGCTTGATGCCGTCTACAA
>NW_014008874.1:0-4004 GCF_000611645.1 Monoraphidium neglectum | reverse complement strand
GCCCGCGAGCGGAGGGGCAAGGCGGATGGGAGTTTGTGCGGGGCTGAGGGCGGGTGCCAGGGGTGGGATAAGCAAAACAATGGTGTTCACGGCATTCAACGCCCTGCCAAATCCTCACATAAAGAAGAAATGAAAATTTGATGTGCCCACTGAACACACGCATGTGCGCAGTATCACCCGGTGCCCCATTCGTCCCCCATGCCCACGCACCTGGCAGTACTGCAGCGTCAGGCCGCACAGCCAGCCCCAGCGGTACGAGTTGCACAGGCTGGCGCCCCAGCGGCAGGGGGGCATCCACCAGTTGATGTTGTCGCGGGTCTTTGTAGGCGTAGGTATTATTAGATATTGTATAATGTTGATGTGTTGACATAGGGCGGGTTAGGGTCGCGAGGGCGGGATTGAAGGGGGGTTAAAGTCAAGGCAGCAGAGTGTCAATGTGGCGTATGGTGAGAGGGACGTCTTATGTGCGACGGGGAGGAACTTGGGTGATGACATCATGCAGCTGAGGGTGGACGTTTTGCGAGGGCACTGGATCAGATGGTTGTGAGGTCCGGGGGGAGTTGCCATGTGTTCAATGCACGCATTTCGGCGCATTCGTCTGGATGGAGGCGGCGGGAATGGGGTTGGGGGCAGAGGGGGGTGAGGAGCCAGGATGGCCGGCCTCAGGGGGCACAAAACAGGTATCTGCCGGCTTAGTCATGGCCGCTCGAATTCACCGGTTAGTGGTCAAGCAGCTGGCCGGCTCAGGCAGTGGGTGCCCAGGGTGGGGTGGGGCGCGTCGCGCGGGCAGGGCTCTGGATGCTGAGGCATTGAAGAGGCCACGCCTGCCATGACGCTCACCATGACGCTCAGCGCAATTGACCGAAAAGCAAAGAATGGTGCGACCGTTTTGTGAAAAAAGCGCGCAACCACGGGTCTAGGTGACATCCAACAAGGGGCTGCTCCCAGATGCGTTTGGTTGTTCAATTCAATTATCAAATAGTTGCAAAAAACACTATGTTGGCTGCAACAGAGGGGGGACGGCCAGCTTGCAGCCAGGAAAGCATGTACACCAAGCCGGTTTGCGCAAGCCCCGAAGCCCGAGCGCTGGAGAGGGGAGTTTGAAGGCTATTCTATGACCCCAAAAAACCCCTCGCCCTGGCAGGCACGAAGGCCTGCTGGCTCCGAATGTCCCAACACGGTTGTATGTGCAAGGTGATGGGGAGGGAGTCTGGCCAAGGCACATGGGAGGTGCTGCAGGTAGCCGGGCACCCGGCTGCGATCTACACACGTGCACACGCCCACGCGCGCACACACGCGCGCACAAACACACACACACACACACACACACACAAACACACACACACACACACACAAACACACACGCGCGCTCGCACGCGCGTGCACACACATACGTGTGCGCATGTATGTGTGTGTGTGTGGAGGGCCAACCCCAGGCCCACCTTCTCGCTGATCATCCCGTTCTGCTGGGCAAAGTCCGCGTAGCTGCGGTGTGATGGGGGAAGGGATGAACGGGGAGGTCAGAGGGGGGAGGGGGGTCGCGGTCGGGAGGGTTGTGGTGCGGTATGGTGGGGTGTGGTGAGGTTCGTTGTGGTGAGGTGGGGCGGGGAACGTGTGTGGAATCAGGGGGTGCAGGGCGATGAGGCAGGGCCTCGGACTGCTGCTCCAAGCATGATATCAAAGGGCGCATGAGGTCAAAGGGTTGACCGGGAACATGGGGTGCGCAAAAGACTAGGGGCGTCGATGATCAAAAGGCGCGTGGAAGGGACAAAGCGGCGCCTCGCGGCGAACGAAGGGCAGTTGGCGGACAAGGTGTGCAGAGCGCGGCTCCCCGGCGCCGAGTAGTGTGCCCGATCAGGGGGTCGGGGGTAGGTTGGGGGGGTTCGGTGCGGAGAGGTGTCGGCGACACACCTGCACAGTGTCGAGCAGGGGTGCTGGGCGCGGGGGTGTACCGCCGAAAGGATGACACCCCCCGCCCAGCACACTGCCCCGCAATGCAGCTCGCTTTGCAGCAGTGCAGGAAGCTGCGCGCTCCGCTCGGCGCAGCAACGCCCGGAAAGCAGCCGGTTGACCGCTGCGGTCGCCCGAAAACAGCGCAGACGGCGTTCCCGCCCTGCCCGGCGCCAGAAGTGGTCGGTGCAACAGGGCCCCAGGCCACGGTGCATGCGCCCAACCTCTGCCCTAAGCTGCACCTGCAACCCCGAGACCACCACTCGGCGACAACCGAAGCCCCTGCAGCCGTGCCCTCGACCCCCGGCCCCAAACAAGACAACCTTCTAATAAAAGCAGGATCGTACGTGCACACAGTCCCCAAACGGGAAACGCTGCACCCGTTTGCCGATAGTCATGTATGCAAAACAGATTGGCTCTGATAATCCAGCAACAAAACTTTCACGACCTCAATGCTCAAGTGGTATTCAAAACCTCGTTGCCCAGGCCCTGAGAAGCCCTGCAAGCAGACGAGAGCATGCCGCCCTTCCCCTGAGACGCATCAGTGGCGGCGCCAGCACTCACGCGCCGAACTGGATGCCAGGCATCGTCAGCCCATTGCCGATGGCCACGCCCTTCAGGTTGATGGGGTTCCATCGCCACAGCCACGAGATTGCACATCCCCCGGCGCTGAATCCCCATCTCAACCTCCCCAACAAGGTCTGGAAAAGCCCTGCAAGCAGGTATGAGCGTGCCGCCCTTTTCCCTGAAACCCATAACGCTGCGGTCCATTCCGTCAAGCACTCACGCGCCGAACTGGATGCCAGGCATTGTCAGCCCGTTGCCGATGGCAACACCCTTCAGGTTGATGGGGTTCCATCGCCACAGCCACGAGATTGCACATCCCCCGGCGCTGAATCCCCATCTCAACCTCCCCAACAAGGTCTCGAAAAGCCCTGCAAGCAGGTATGAGCGTGCCGCCCTTTTCCCTGAAACCCATAATGCTGCGGTCCATTCCGTCAAGCACTCACGCGCCGAACTGGATGCCAGGCATTGTCAGCCCGTTGCCGATGGCAACACCCTTCAGGTTGATGGGCTCGCCCTCCCCAAGCTCCTTCGCGCGGTACACGCGGTTGGCGACGGCGGGCGCATAGTGGCCCTGCGGTCAAACGACGGTCAAACGGCGGTCAGGCAATGTGAGGGGAACATGGGGAGTAATGACCGTGGCGCTGCGCACACGACTGGACGGGCCGAAGCGGCTCCGGCCGGGGCCCTACTGCACGGACACACCCTCGATCCGTCTCGCGGGCTGCAGGTGCCAGTGGGTAGCCGACGCCCATGCGGTTGAGCTTTTGGAAATCCAATGGGCTCCCCTTTTTGCCGGTTGATGCACAGCCCGTGACCGCCCACCCTTGCGGCACCGCTGCCGTCGCCGCGACTCACCGCGTAAGACTCCCCGCTGACGATGAAATTGTTGGTCTTGAGCTCCGGGTGAGCTGGGGTCGGGTGGGTTTTGGGGGCGGGGCGGGGGTCGCTTTGTGTCATTGGGAAGCTTCGGGGTAGCTGCGGCATACCCAACGAGCGTGCGGCCAGGCCCGCTCTGCCTGGCGGCAAAGTTGTCTTGAGGAATCGGACGTTGTGATTCAGTGAATATGAACGTTGCAGGGAATCCCCTGCAACTCCAACGCAAAGTAGACGCAAGCACTGACGGTGTCGGATTGATGCAAAACATCACGACCTACGCCCTGCTATAAACATGACAGTCACTCACCCTCAAAGAATTCCAAAAGGAAGTCCAGCATATCCTTCGCCACCACCGACTCACTGGACACATAGTCCGCAGGGTCCTAGGGTTGACCGGTTAAAGGCGGTCAAAGTGGGTAAAACCAGGCAATACGGAGCGATTGAGCTTTGGGACTCTCGCGTTGCCTCTGCGCAGCGCCTGAGCTTGCAGTTTGGGGGCAAAAAAAGGGCCAACGCAACGCGTCGCGCCGCGTGGCCTGGAGCTTGAGCGGGCAGCCACGCACGCTCACATCCCTTCAAAAGGGGGGAGGGCAAGCGGGCGGGACGGCGGG
>NW_014008875.1:0-4007 GCF_000611645.1 Monoraphidium neglectum | reverse complement strand
CCCCCACACCCCCGGCCCAGGGCCACGACGACGAGGTGGCGGCAGTGGGATCATCTCTCTCGTCATACTTCGAGGTGGGTGCTCGTCTGTGTTTGTCTGTGTCTGTGTGTGCTGGGGTCGTGGCTGGCTCAGAGT
Organism: Monoraphidium neglectum; assembly: GCF_000611645.1. Taxonomy (NCBI): domain Eukaryota; kingdom Viridiplantae; phylum Chlorophyta; class Chlorophyceae; order Sphaeropleales; family Selenastraceae; genus Monoraphidium; species Monoraphidium neglectum. The sequence goes on along the minus strand of NW_014008875.1, from coordinate 3,872 downwards.
AGTGTGCAACGAAGCGCATCCTGGGCGGGGGCGTGCTTTCACGGCTGTCTGCGCTGACCACTGCGATGCCGCCCACTCAGTAGCCTTGGACCACCGCCGTGACCCCCACTGCCTCTCTGTCTTCCCTCCCCCTCTCATTGCACCGCTTGCTCTTCGCAAATCGCAACTCAAGGTCTACCATCGCCTGCTGTCGCGCCGCCTGGAGGCGGCCGCCACCGCCACCACCACCGCGCAGCTGGCTGGCTTGGCCGCTGAGCTGGCGGAGGCCTGCGCTTCCAGCCAGCACACCTACACGCACGCGCAGCTGCTGCTGGCGCAGCTGGCGGCCACGCAGCAGGCGGAGGGCCAGGGAGGCGATGGGGGCTGTGGGGGCGGTGGCGTGTTCATGCGTCTGTCCCAGGAGTTGGAAGAGGCGGCGGCGGCGCGGCACGGCGGGGCCAAGGTGGGCGAAAGGGCGCGGGCGGGCAGCGAGGGCGCACGCGTTGCCGTCACCCTGCAGCCTGAGCAGTCAAACGGACGCCTTGTGTTTTCTCCCAAGGGCGCCTGGCAACGTGGCCCCCTGTGGCGACATACACACTTGTGAGCGCTGCAGCCGAGCTCCTCCAACACCATAACCACTGGGTTGCCACTCATCACGGCATCCCCCACCCTTGCATTCCAGGTCTGGGCAATGCGGCCGCTGTTTGTGCCACGCTCTGCCGGGCCGGGAGAACGGGAGGCGGCGCGGCTGGTGGCGCGCGCACTGGTGCTGGGCGCAGGGGGCAGCGCCGTCGGGGGCGGCGGGCTGACACAGGCGAGTGCGCAGGGGCCTTGCTGGGGTTTGGGGCAGACCTGGGGGCCGCGCCGAGCCCCCATCGTTGCTTTGCATATCCAGCGTATTGTGTGTGTGTCTCTGAACGCTCCCTTCTGCATGAGGTGTGCAGTTTTTCAGCATTGCTACCAAAGGACCTGAGCTTTGATCATCTTTGTCATCGTCCTCACACGCCCCCCTCAATACACCTACACCACACTCACCTCCAGGTGTCTCAGCTGCTGACTCAGCTGCAGGAGCTCTACTCCAGGGGTCCGGGCCCGGACGCCCCCCTGGCGCCCCTCAGGCACCCCAGGTTCATCAGGCTGCTGCTGGAGGGTGCGCGCACTGAATCAGACGGGCGGACATGGGACGCGGGCAGGGGCTGACCTTAGTGTATTTTAACGTGGCGGCCTTGAGCTGCCGCAATGCAGCGGCGTCAGCAACCTTTTGTGCCCATGCTACGTGAAGGGGGGCAGGCCTGTTTGCCGGCTGCCCCCCCTGCAGAGTGCACACCCAACAGCCAGTACCCCCAACACTGACGGAGGGACTGCAAGCCATTCCAAGTGCCCGCTCGTGCCGGGGTCGCCCCGCACTCACCAGCAGACCGCACCACCAACCCTTGCGATCCTCCAGCCAACTACATGCCCAGACACCCACCCCACCCCTGATGCGCCCCCAGGCCTCTTCAGTTGGCAGCAGGTGCCGGCGGGCCCAGTGCAGCGCACGGCCGCGCACCTCCTCGCCCTCGCGTCATCTGCAGGCGCCGCCTTACCCAGCCCAGACAGTGACGCCGCGGCAACCGGCAGCGGCGAAAGCGGCGCGGTGGCTGTGTTGGCGCAGGAGCGGCTCGAGGCGATGCGCGCGTTTGCCAGCCGTGCGGCGGCCGGGGAGCGGCTGGGGGAAGCGGATCTGCAGGCGGCGGCGGCAGCGGCTGGGGCCCTGCCGTTGGCCGGGCTGGGGCTGCTGCACTTTGCGTGCGGGCTGCTTGGCGTTCCAGCGACCTACGAGGATGATCGCTGTGCGGCCAGCGTCCCGCAGCTGGTCGCACTGCTGCAGGCCGTCGCGGCAGCTGTGCCTGCGCGCGCGTCCGGCGTCGCGGCGGCGCTAGGGGGCGCGCTGGCTGCTATGGGTGTGCGGCGGCAGGAGCTGGCGGAGCGCGTCCTGGGGGTGCTGGCAGAGCTGCTGGCGGGCGGCTTCCCTGCAGAGGTGCTGGCCGCGGCAGAGGACTGGGCCGTGGGCGAAGGCCGCGCCGACCCCTCACTCGTGCGCAATTTCGTGATGCGCGTGCTGGAGCGTGCGGGGCCGCCCTACTCCCAACAATTTGCAAGACCGGTGCTGCGACTCATGGCGGCAGGGAAGATGGGGGTTGCGGCCAAAAGGGCCGGCCTGGGCGGTGGCGTGCTAGGGGGTGCGGCAGCAGCGGCGGGCGGCACCGCGGGCGGCGGCGCAGCGGAGCGGCTGAGGGAGTTTGCTGTTGAGTGCCTGGAGGGCGTGGGCTTTGCGCCGCCATTGACTGAGGAGGAGAGCGAAATGCTGGAGCGGCTGGCGGCGTGACGGTGCACGAAGGCGCGCCTGTGCTCTCTTATGGGTCTGCCGTGCTGCACTAGCGCCCTGAGGCAATCTGCATGGTGCTGAGTTGCGGCACCAGGCTTCCAGTTTTGCGCGAAAGCTGTTTGAGACGTGCAGTGCCTTTGCCTTGCTGTTGAACATGGAAGCCTGTTGTGCAGTCCCCCCTTGCGCCAACAGCCTCCACCCCCGACACGACTGCGTTCAACCTGCAGCGCCATAGGCACAGAGCGCAACCTGAGCTGTCATGGGCGCACTGTCAACTTGTTTGCAACTGCAAGCGCCGCTGGGACCCCGCCTCGCGCAGCGGGGTCTCGCAATGGGCCATCCAGCCACCCAACCGATCGTAGACACAGTCGGTTGGGACATGGCTTGCCACCCTTAAACTGTAAACATTATCAATTTTATTGAGGCAGCGGATACCTTCAGAAACATGTGACAGCCTGTTACCTGTGCCGCCACACCGAGTGTGGTTTATTAGGGTCAACATGGGTTGGTGCCCGACTGTGCTGCGATATGCACACGCATGAGCGCATGAACTGGGCACTGTAAGTGCTCCAAGTTGCGCGCTGCTGCGGTAGTATGCACTGGCCGCGATGGCGGCGGCGTTGGCTTCCTTGGTGTTGTCATGTGGGCGTGGGCATTCCTGACACTTCTCGTGGAAGGCAACAGGAGGGTGCGGCGATAGAGATTTCACATCGAGCCTGTCTGGCGCCGGTTGAAGGCGACGGTTTTGCGTTGGGCGTTTCGGATATGCCAAGGGCCCCTTGCACACAGATCAGTGACGTGCGCGCTTGAGTTGTTGGCGCCGTCACAGCGTGTCATCCCTTGCATTCAGGGTGCCCGGGCCTCTGCAAACCCGATTATTCGCCGGGACAGTGCAGGTGGGCGCGCTGATGAGCACACCTCAGCTGCGGCTCCCTTATCAGCTGCGCAAATGCAGGACCTTGCAACTTGCTGTGCACGCTCTGCTCACACATGCGACAGGCCTGGGTGAAGCAGGGGCTGAACTGGGCTGCTTCTAGCTTGCTAAAGCAAGGCGGGGACCTCGTCACAGCCAGATGGGCATCTGCGCGGGACCTTGACGCAGCCAGTATCATGGAATGGGGGATTCGGAACTATCCAGGAGAGATGGGACTATGGCCATCCAGGGGAGCCTCAACCTGGGGAGGCAGGCAGCACCTGCCACTGTGAGCCCCGGCAGGGAAGACTTCGGGCGTTGGGGCGTTAGTGTGCAGCGGACAAGTGCAGCGGAGCAGGCGCACCGTTATGGGTGCAGTGCTTGTGCTGAGTGCTGCTCATGGTCAGGAACGATTGAAGGGCAGTGGAGGGTATATCCAAGTGGGAGCATGAGTGCTACCACATTGGCAGCCCAGGTGACAAGACGTCACTAAGCACACACGATGACTGCGTGGTTGGACAACCGGACCAACAAGTGCAGTGACGAAGCACAACAGGGCATGCTGATGCGTGTTATTTACAGAGGGAAGCGTGAATCAAAGTGTGGCAGGAG
>NW_014008876.1:0-4007 GCF_000611645.1 Monoraphidium neglectum | reverse complement strand
GCCTGGTGCGGCCCTCAGTGGCGGACTCACTGGAGCGCCGCCACTACAACCAGGTCGTGGGCGCAGGTGAGGACAGGAGGGGGGATGGGGCGGCCGGGCATGGGAGTCACAGGAGAGATGGGGCCCCTCGTTGGGCGCCGGTGAGGAGGGTTGGGTGCAACAGAAGAGCCAGTGGGCCTGTAGGGGCAGTGACAAGGGCAGGTCAGGGGCAACAGGGGAGCGAGGGGAAACAGGGGTCCATGGTTCCCAGCAGCCCTGCTGTACGTTTGTGAGACGGGCAATCAGGGAGGCGGCGGGAGGTCGCTGTAGAGGCAGCCCTGGCTGCTGGACAGCCGGTTGGTGGAGGAGAGGGGCCCTTTGCCGGCGTCGGCATGCGGCACTCGCAGCAACAGCAGCAGGGGTTTGAGGGCTGGCACCTTTGGCTGCCGGTTGCGCGGCCTTGGGACGGCCACCGCAGCCCACACGACCATTCCACACAGCCGACAACCCCCCGACAACACCAACATCTCGCCTAAATATCTCCTCACAATAACATCAGGCACCTACATCTTCCGCCTGAACGAGGACATGTGCGTCGACGCCACCCTGGCCGGGTCCATCGCGCACCTGCTCAACCACTCGTGCGCGCCCTGCTGCCACAGCCGCACCATCACGGTCGCGCACCCGGCCACAGGGCGGCGGCGGGACCACATCGTCATCTTCGCAAGCAGGTGACGTTACGATGACGCGCGCCGATGCGGGGCGCATGATGCCGGGCGCCATGCGCCCACACAGGACCCTGGATTTCCCTGCATGCAGTATCCCGACCATGAACCCCTTCTGTGCAGTGCTGTGTGCGCCATCGCTTGCGAGGAGCAGCCCATGACAGCGGCGCAAGGCGGTCGCTCACATCAAGCCCAGTGGCAGCCCTGACTCTGCATACCATCCTGCCCACACCGCCGTCGAATAAACGTGTTTGCAGGGACATAGCCGTGGGCGAGGAGCTTACATATGACTACCGCTTTGCCGGTGAGGGGGGTTTGGGCTGCGTGTCCCAGGCAGAGCCAGGTTGCAGGACCCCTCTCAAGCCGTGTCTTCGGCTGGCTAATTTGGGTACGGCGACAGGCGCACGTTCAAGTGCATGCCGGCTGCGCCGCCTTTCCCAGAGACGGCTCATCCTGGTTCAACCGCTCGTGCGCGCCCACATCTCCGCTCTGCTTGCCACCGCAGGGGAGGAGAAACTGCCGTGCAACTGCGGGGCCCCGACGTGCAGGTGTGCAAGACGGGGGCAAGAGGCGGGGGCTGCTATGAAATGTGGAAACAATATGGCAACATGGCCAATCACAATCAAAATTGCAGTTCAGGGTGGGGTCTGGCTGGGCTTGCAATATCGTACGGACGGCCACTTGTGTGGCAAGGCAAGCACTTCTTTCAAATTTTCCAGGTGCACGCTACTCACAGGACCCTAGCCGATTGTGTTCTACACTCTCACACGCGCGTCACCTACGTCCCACCTGGCGCAGGGGGATGGTCAACGCCCCGGGCGATGACGAGGGCGCGCCTGCAGTGCGCGGCCCGCGTGTGCGGCGCCGGGACTTGCAGGCTGTAAATGGCGGCGACGCAGGCGCTGCGATGCGCTGCGTGTAGCTTGTCATGGTTGCATGTGGCTGCCTGAACGGTGTTGTGTCGTGCGCGCTGCGCTGCCTGCGCCACAGGCAAACATGCCCCATGCCAGGCTGAACGTTGATTGGGTCGACATTGTTGTTTCATCGAATCGTGTAAGTTGTTTTGTTTGGCTCTCCCTCGCAGAAGCCTCACACGCAAGCAGGACCATTCTGGATCGGTCTCACGTGGTCGCTACCTTTGTAGGAGAACAGATCTTTATCTTGTAGAATAATTTCAGCATGTTGACTTCTAGCCAGCCCGCACTGCGCCCAAGGCCCAGCAGATCATTGAGCGGGACTCGCACCGTGATGCGCTGTGCGGGAACCCCGTGCAGGTGAGCGTCGGCATGCAAAGTAACCTGTTTGACCTGGTGTTCACGCCGTCAAGCAAGGCCCTTTGTTGCACGCCCATGCACGCGCCACTCACAGGGGAAACGGCAGCGCCACAAGCGTCTCGCGCGCATGCGGCGCACAGTGCACCAGGGTAGGTGCTGGTGGCCCCTGGGTTTTGCAGCTGTATCCTTGAGAGATCTGGGGCACACATTGGCGCAGGCGCCCGTATCGCAAGGGCATTCATGCTACACTGTGTTCATAAAGCTGCAACAGCGCCCCGCTCCAACACCCTTGCTGCGGTGCCCGCCACCCCGTGCAGGCCGTCGGTTCGTGCAGCGGCGCGAGCAGCAGCGGCCGGGGCGTGGGCCCCTTCAGCAGCAGAGGCAGCGGCGCCCCGCGGCGCGGCTCGCGGCAGGTGAGGGCGGTGGCTGCCGGGCTTGCGATCGCCCCCGCTCATGGCAGGGGCGCTTCTGCCAGCAATCCTGCCCCATACAAGCAGCCGGGGTACTTGCTCCTCGCTTCCTGGAGGGCTCACAAGGCACCCCGGCACGGCAGCAGCGTCTGGCGCGGCGCAACTACTGCAAATCCTGTCTTGTGGGTCCCTTGCGCAATTTCATCACTGGAAGCACCTGCTACCGGTGCCGAGGATGATTCCTGCGCTCTTGTTCAATCAAAAGATTGACACCACGTCACTCAAATGATGCAAATAATGAAACACCTTGATCATCCCAGGTGGCGCGCTCCAACCTGGACGACTTTGAGATCAGGGAGCTGGTGGCCAAGATGGATGCGCAGGTGACACCAAGTGACGTCACCTGTGGGCCCCCAGCAAGCAGCGGGGTCAACGCGGGCAGACGGCGCGGAGGTCCCTGCAGAACCGGTGTGCGTTTTTCCCGTCAACCCCGGCTCAATGTGCCCTCCTTGCGCGGCTTCTGCCGCCCCCCGCAGACGCCACCTCCCCCGGCCAAGCGTGACAAGCTCGAGGCCATTACGGCCCAGATAGACGAGATCAACGCGGCAGACCCCAAGACGGTGAGGGCAGGCGCTCCGCACACTGCGTGTTTGTGCCTGATCCTGCCTCTAAACGCATTGTTACACATGCCATGCTGTTCTGTTGGCTTGCTTGCATAATGGCATGCATGCAACGCTGCATCTGCAGTCTTTGCATGCCCATTGCATACGTACGCGCAGACACTGCCGACGGCGCGGCCGCTAAAGCGCACGCTCCTGGGCCTTGCGGCAGCGCCCCGGCAGTGGCAGCGGCCACGACACTGGCGTTAGCGATGTTTGGGTTTGTGTCTCAAGCGGGGGCGCCTGCCCTGGATATCAGGCCTTAGTCAACCCAACCGCCGCCGTCCCTGCTCCCCCCTCCTCTCCCAGATCCCAGGGGACAGCGGCCGGCCCGAGCCGTACAGGTGACAGCCGGGACTGGCTGGGCTGTCCAAAACAGGCGTGCAGAGGCCAGCGCTGAGCCTGAGGGCTGCGTGCGCACGCGATAGCAGCAACGTCTCAGTCATGGCGCGGCCCTGGCGTGTCGCGTGGCCATCCCTACGGGCACCCGTTACTCAAGATTTCACCCAGCAGACCCCATGAACCCACCAACAGCTCTCTACCTGCAAACACCCTCTAATGGCGCCCCCTATGTGGCGGCATACGAGCAACACAACCGCCCTCCTCTCGCCTCTGTGCACCAACCTGATCGTCACCACGATCTTCCCCCCACCAGGCTGGCCTACTCCAGGTGGCTGACCCAGTGGGTGCTCAAGCTGGACCCCAACGCCTGCGACGAGCTCCTCATACTGGCGCGCGGCAAGACGTGCGCCCCCCACGTTTGACGGGTTTTACCGGCAGCAGCAGGGTCGGGGAGCAGCTGGGCGGGGCCAGCACCTGGGAGGGGCGGGCAGGTGTGGCCCCCCTGTGTTTTCAAGGGCACTCCCCACCCACGGCATATTTCAGCTCAGCATATACTGCACACCCTGCCGGCGTGCGAACCCACTGCTTGCAACCCGGCTCAAGCCCCCCCTTCTCACT
>NW_014008877.1:0-4008 GCF_000611645.1 Monoraphidium neglectum | reverse complement strand
GCGTCGGGCTGCGCGCCGCCGGCGCCGGCGCCGCTGGCGCCCGCCGGGGGGCCGCGGGAGCGGACGCGGTCGAGGACTGTTTCCAATAAGAAGACGTCCACTAAGATGACCCCCACCACCGCCATCGCAACGAGGGCCTTGAGCCACCACGCCTGCGGGGCGGTAACAAAACAACAGCGAGAGCGAAACGGGCGGCGCGGCACAGCGCGGGGGAATTGCGAGTTTGTGTCTACCGACGGGCGCCGCCCGCAGTTCCGGTGGGCCGTCGACGGGGGCGTGGGTTGGCGCGCGTGCGAAAGCGCGGGCTGGCGTGTATGCGGGGCGCTCCGCGAGCTGGGCGGCAGCTGCCCACTCACCAGACCGGACTCCCACCACTGGGCGATGCCCTTGCCGCCGCCCCTGGACCGCTGCTTATCCGTTTTCGCGTATCCCACATTGCTGCCCTGCCGCACCAGCACCACGGCTTCGGAGGCGACGGTGTGCTGCGGGCGGGGCGAGCGGGCGGGGCGCCGGGGCGGCAGCAGCTGAGCGCGCGGGCGACGCGTTGACCCCGTTTGCGGCGCCTCCACCGCGTGGCCAGCACTTTCACCACTGGAATAACCAAGTAATTAAGTTGCCATGCGCCCACCTCTGAGAGCGATCTTCGCATCATAGGGAGAATCAATTGTTCGGATTAGCCGTCCCCCGCCTCCGGCATCGCTCCCTGGACTACGCAGCACATATGGCTATTGCATATGCTATTATATTAGGTTAACGTGGCAGATCGAAGGTGCCGTGTTACAGGAAGCCCGCGTGTTTGCAATTGATCTGCCAAAGCTATGCAGCAGCAGCTACAACGAGGCCGTCAGACAATTGAATATTCGATCCCCTAATTCACCAGCATGGCACCGTAACTGCGCAACGGCATGATTCCAAGCGCACCAGGGCAAGGCTACTGCTGTCCCTGCTGTCATGCAATGGTGAGTCACGGCACGTTGCAGCTGCGCGGGACCCCAGGTGAGGTGCAAGTCCAGCCGCCCGTCGATCCGCCGACGTTCCCTGTAAGATGCCTGCTCCAGCCGGGCGTGCATGATGCATCACATCCCGAGCGCCATCAAATCCACCCCGCCGACCAGCGCTGGGTCTGGGTTGCAGGCCACCAGCGCCAGCAGCGTCGCCAGCGCCCCCGCGTACACCTGAGGGGCGGGCGCGGGTGGGCCATTGGACGCGACGCCGGCGGTGGGGGCGCACCGCGGACGAGCGAACGTGAGGGGAAGGTGTTTGCGAGGCTGGGTTTAATAATCTCCAACGGGGCAGCAACAGCGGTGAGGACGGGCAATAACGGAGAGGGCAGGTGCGCCAAGACTCCAGCAGGGGTGCATGCAGCCGTCGCCACTTCTCTGCCCCTTCCCTGGCAGAATCAACCCGCACCGCGATAACGGTCGCCCCGAGGGCCAGGCCGGCTCCATCGTACGGTTCGGCCCCGTCCTCCGCTTCTGCGACCACCCCCGCACAAGCCCGCGGCCGCGACCGCAGCTGCTGCTGCTGCCGGGGCTGCGCGTGCGCCCCCAGGCCAGGCGAGCTGCCGCCGCTCCTGCGCATAAGAGCGTCAGCGTTGCCGTGCGCCCACGCGTGGGCAAGCTGCTGCTCCTTCGTGTACTGCCCCGACTGCTGCAGCGGAGCCAGGTCCCACGCGCTGCCGACGCCCGGCCAAAGCGGCGTCGGCGGCGGCAGCAGGTCCGCGGCTGAATCAGCCGCGCCGATCAGAGCCGCGTCCTCTGTGCTGAGGGCCTGCTTCAGCAGCTCCATCTCGAGGAAGGCCACTCGCTCCTCCAGGGCGGCCACACGCTGCTCATCCTGCTGCTGCTGCTGCTGCTGCTGCTGCTGCTGCTGCTGCTGCTGCTGCTGCTGCTGCTGCTGCTGCTGCTGCTGCTGCTGCTGCTCAGGCTTCCCCTGGGGAAGCCCATGTGTGGAGGGGCCCGCGCCGTCCTCGGCGGTCCCCCCGGGCTCGGAGGCGCCGGTGGCTGGAGCGGCTGCGGCGGTTGCGCAGTCCGCGGGGCAGGCAGCAGCGGTTACAAAGGTATGGGTAAGCTGTGGGTGACGCATGTTTGTTTTCGGTGCCCCCGAGTGTGCAAAGGACGGCCCAGAGGTGGCCAGGAACCCCTGCGGCTGCGCGGACACGCGGCGCAGATGTGACCCGCCGCGCACCTGCTGCGCGTCCCCCTGCCCGCCGCTCCGTGATCTGAAGTATGAGGGCCGCCTGGTCATAGCTGAAGCCCACAAGCATGAGCTCCCTGTGCTGCTGCAGCACACGCGCCGCCGCGCCCGCTACCGCGTCGGCACCCAGGCGTGCGCCAGTGGTGGCACCTGGCGCCGCCCGTGCCGCCGCACGTTTGGCGAGGACCCGGGCGGTAGAGTATGGAGCGGGGCTTATTGGATCCTTGAAACTTCGCTGCCGCATGCATGCGTCCCTCATTTCGAGCCCTCCCGCGTCAACGACGATCTGGCTGACGAATTTGTGCGAGAGGCGCTTTGCTTGATAAAGCGCATGCAAAACGATCATCAAAAAGAATAGTGTGTGATAGCTGAGAGGGTCGCAGTCTCCCTGAATGCGTGACACACGGTGTTGTAGTGCCGCCATGCAGCGAGTCCCGCGCACTTGTCAACGCGCAATTGCATGGATGCGCAGAGATACCATACTTATTAAATGTTGATCGGCTTACTGTACTGCACATATCCTCTTTGCTATGGGTGTAGACGGCACTGGGTCGTTGTTCAGGGTGCTGCAGCACATGCAGTCAACGCGACCAAGCAACGTCCGCAGTGCGGGGTGTTGGTGGACGAAAGTGCGAAATCGAAGGTGAGCAGGGTCTGGGCGGCGTCTGAAGTAATTTACAGCATGTACACCCTCGGCATGGCACAGTGCCATCCGTTTGCTGTACAAAGTTGTCCGCTACACGTACTGCCAACACCCCATGTGAAGTGGTGCGTCAGAACTACCGATTGGTTCGTGGCGGCCAGTTATGTTCAGTATTTTCTCAGTTTGAGAGTTGAGTTCTGGCAAAGCGGGGCCATCCTGGTCGCACTTGATCCGGTGGTTTTCCGAGGTGGCTGTAGCCGCCCGCTGCCCGCCTCGAGCTGACGAGAGTGACGTGTTTAAGCGTATCCGCAGTTATAAAAGTTCAGAACGGAGGGGCTACAATGACGGCCAATGGTGCAGCGGCGGCGGCAGCGAAGCCCATGGGGAGCAAGCGCTGCGTCGCCTGCACCCGTGCGCTGCTGTGGGGTTGCACGATGGCCCTGACCTGGCTAGCGGCCTACTCCATCCTCTCTGGAGCCGCCAAAACCAGCACGGCGTCAGCCTATCCAAGCATGATCGGCCCACGGGCGCCGCGCGCACGCGCGGACACCTCAGCAGCCGACGCGCCCGCGGACACCGCTGCCGGCGTGCGGGCAGCCGCCCAGACGGGAAACCTGGTCGCACCCGCCCGGCGCCTGAAAGAGGTGTTTGCGACTCTCTGGGCGTCAGAGCTGCTGGAGCACTTCAACCTGACCAACGCGGGGCCGCTGCCGGCCGCCGTTGCAAAGCACGATTTCGAGGGCACCCTGGATTCGATCAAGGTGCGGGGCGGGCGGCGGCTGAATGCGTGCCTCGGCGCGGCGCAGCCACAGACCTTCTTCTTGCGGCAGGTTGCGGCGGAGAGAACGTTATGGCGCAGCACGCGCAGCGCAGTGCAGCTCAGCGACCCCTGCTTGTGGGCTGCTTCAGCAGTTTTTCTGGGGTGTCGCAGCGCCAAGGATCGCGCTCTTTGCGGCGCGGCTGCGTGCTGTATATTCATGGTCACGCAGAGCAGCAGCAGAGGCAGCGGAGCCGGCAGCAACAGCAAAACACCAACAAATGTTGAATCCCTGCAGGTATCAGAACGGCATCTGCAAGAGTTTGGTCATGTGCTAGCAGCGCGGACAGAACTCATCAGCAGATCCCCTCGGCCGACCCTTTATTACCGCACCGTTTCCTCAGCCCTGACA
>NW_014008878.1:1709-4498 GCF_000611645.1 Monoraphidium neglectum | reverse complement strand
GGCCCACCCTGCCGCCACATGAGCGCCCAGCTGCGCGCGGGAACCTCTTTTTATCAAGGGTGTGGTCGCGGCGGCCACGCCCACGCGCCCGAGGACACCTCGCCGATCCCCCTGTGAAAAAGTGCACCGCGCGCGAAAAGATCCGAGGATACGCTAGGACGGGGCGCAGATTGCGAAACCGCACCTCGCCCTTCTCAAACTTGTCATATGCCTCGGCGATCGCCTCCCCGGGGACGCCCGACTCTGATGGTGTAAGGTTCCGCGCGGGGCAGAGGCGGGCAACGGGTGGGGCGCGGCGGCGGGCGGCGCGGCGCGGCCGCTGCGGACGCGTGACGCGTCACGAGGTGACGCGGGCGCGGCAGATCTGGGCGCGCGGCAGTGGCTAAGCTGCCGCCCGGCGATCCGGAATAATGCGCGGCACGGTGTCAAGCAGCGGCGGCCGCGCAGCGGGCGCGCCGCAGCATCGCACCGAGGGACTTGAAGAACGACGCCCAGGTGCGGTCGACGCTGCCGGGGTCGTCCAGGTACCGTTTCTCGAGTTCTTCCAGGTATGTAACGCTGGTGGCATCGTTGAAACTATCTTTGAGCTTGGAGAGCGGCACAGGCTCCGGCTCGGCTGCCAACGGGCCCTTCGACGCGTGGTACGAGCGCAGCAGCCGAGCGCAGCGCTTGCCACCGCGCAAGAGCAGGCCACCAGTCTGCCCACACAGCACCATGGCTGCTTATATGCCGGGTCTCTCGCGCAACGGCACCAAACGATCTGACTCTGGATCGCCTGATAAATGCTGGCCACCCCGCCAGCTAGGGAAGGTATATACGATGAGGCACAACTAGTCGGATGCGACTGCGCTTCCACCAAGGCGAGCTACGGCGACCTGAGAAGGGGAGAGAAGCTGGGCTGCAGTTGTCTCCGATGCTGACGCGCCAGCAAGCGAGGTAAGAACGCACAGCGCCGCTCTAACCACATGTATTTCAAATCACATTGAGATAGCTGGCGACGCCGTCCTTCCACCCCGCGTCACCGCGTGCACACCCGCGCAGAGGCGCGCGGGTGACCTCGCTCGCTCGCGCTGATTTGCACGCGCGCAGTGCGGCGAGGGCGCAGCGAGCAGCCGCGGGCCGCGTGTCCGTCGAGCACCAGCAGAAGATCCCGTGAGCTATGGAGCACCTGCTGTTTGACGGCCTGGGGGCGATGTTTTTTGACGTCGCAGAGGCGGCGCCGACGCCGCCGCACCAGCAGCAGCAGCTACCGCCGGAGCAGCTTCAAGCGGGCAGCGAGGCCTCGTCAGCATCGCCAGCTCAGCCCGCCCGCACACCGCCCGCCGATGCGACGACCGCCACCGCCGGCATCGCCGCCGCCGCGGCGGCGCATAGCGGCGCCACGGCCGTGGGCGGCGTGGGCGCGGGCGGCGGCAGCTTCGCGGCGGCGCCCGCGTCGCTCGAGAGCGTGGGGGCGCGGCTGGCGGCGGCGGCGGGGCTGGGGCACCAATACATCATGGACCGGCTGAGCGGCGGCGGCGGCGGCAGCGGCAGTGGGGCGGTGGAGCCGGGAGCTGCGGGCGTCGCAGCCGCGTCGACAGCCTCGGCGAGCCCTCCAGGGGGTGTGGGCGATGCGGGGGTTGCAGAGGCGGAAAGCGCGGCGGCCTGGAGTGAGCATGAGTCAAATGTGGCTGAATCTGTTTCGGCTGCAGAAGGTCACGGTGGCCCTCAGACAGGGACAGGCGCAGGCAGCGAGGCCGCTGTGGCGTCCGCCACGGCTGTTGGGGCGGCAGTGCTGATGGCCGCGGCGGCAGAGGGGCACGGGTCCTCACAACCTGCCCAGGCGGCGGCGCTGCCAAAGCCGCACCCCCACCTTGTGCGGCGCCGCCCCACGCGGCCGCCCGCCGCGGACGCGGCGCGTTTGAGGGAGGAGGGCAGGTCTGGAGCCGCCCCTGCGCCCCGGTCGCACGCGCTGGCCGACTGCCCGGATGAGATAGACGAGAGCGAGCGCGACCTGCAGCTGCAGCGGCGGGCGACGCTCGACCTCATGCACTCGCTGCTGCCCTCCGCATCGGCAGCCGGGCAAACGGCGGGGTCACGCAACGGCGCGACTGCTGCGGCGGCGCCCGCGCCGGCGGCAGCGGCGGCGGCGGCGGCCTCTTCTTGGTTTGAGAACTTTGGCTTCTTCTCCGGCGGCGGCACTGACATCAGCGGTGACGTCAGCGGCGACGCCGTCGTGCGCGCGGGAGCGACCGCGCAGCCGTCTCCGGTGCACCACCTGCCCAGCTCCCCCGGACCTGCGTCCGCAGCTGCGCCGCCGCCGCAGCGCGGGCCGTTTGGCGGCCTGCTCAAGCTGCCGAGCGGCGTCGTGCGCGGCGCGCTCGCACCGCTCGACCCAGCGTGGTGGGCGGGGCCCGCGGGGCCCGCGCAGCCGGCGCCGCCGCGGGCGCCGAGGAAGCCGCTGGGGCTTGTGCTGGCTGAGTTCGCTCTGCCGAAGGAGGTGCTGCAGGCGGCAGACGTGATCCAGGTGATCTCGCACGGTCAAACAGGGTCAACTCGGTCGCAGACTCATGCCACCACACCAGCATTGACACCCCCTGCCGCCCGCCGTTCGCCCTTGGAGAACGTGCGATGTCAGGGCAGCAACTACGTTGAATATGAAAACAGAGCGTTTGCGAACTCCCCAGGAGAAGAAACCCCGCCGCCCTCTAACACACCATGCATGCACCCTCCTCCCCTCTTCCCACCCCCACCCCATACCCCTAACCCCCAAACCTGGCACCCCAAAAAAACAGAGGGAGATCCTGGAG
>NW_014008878.1:0-1219 GCF_000611645.1 Monoraphidium neglectum | reverse complement strand
CCGCTGGGCAGGGCCGCCATCATGTTCGCCCTCAGGGCCGCGGCGGGGCTCATCCACGACTGGGTGGGGGGGGGGGCTGCGGTGCTCTGGGGTCGCAGTCTGTTTTGGAGGATGGCTCCAGGGGGTCAGGGTTTTGGGGGTGGGGGGTTGCCGAGATGCCCCCTTGTGGGTGTTTTACGTGGCACCCCCTGCCTGCTGACCTGGACGGCTGGGGAAGTGCGGGGAGCGTCCATGGTCGGGCCTTGAGGGAGAGGCTGTCTTGCCGCCGCGGGTGTTGCAGGCGAGGGGCCGCGAAGGTGCGAGAAGGGCTTAACCAATTGCGAACACGGCGCTTGCATGGCACGCACGGCCCCCAACCAAAGACCCAAAGATGGCCGTGAACCAATCCCCAACAGGCCAGCGCCAACCTGGATAGGGTGTTCTGGGTGTTTGCCCTCTACACAGGTGGGCGGGTACGGGGATGCACCGCTGCCGGCTGCGCAGGACACCGCTTTGTGTGTTGCCGCCGTCACGACACCATCATTTTCACTCGGCCACACCCCAGCGGATCGAGCGGCCCCTGGCTCTCCCCACCCATTCTCAAAACCGCCGCGTCCGATCGCGCCACCTCCGCGATCACACAGTCAAGCAATCCTCCACCCCCTCCTTATGCGAAATTCTGCTGCCCCCCCAGCTGCCTCCTGCGGCATCCTATCCCTAGCCAAGCGCCTCGCAAAGCGCCTCGCGCGCGTGCCGCTGCTGCCCCCGCCCTCGACGCTCCGCCGCTGGGCGCGGCGGCTGCGGCCGCGGCGGCGGGGCGCCGGCGCCGCCGCCGCCGCCGGCGTCGAGGCATTGCAAGAGTGCGTCGAGGGCTTCGCGAATCGCGGCCTCGGCGGCGGCAAGGATCCCTGCGATGCGTGGCTGCGGCCGCTGGAGGGGCCCGTGTGCTTCGCGGCGGACCACCTGCTTCCTACGCAGGCGCGTTCGGCCGGGGGCAGTGGCGGGGCGGGGCGCGCCGGGGCGGGGCGGAGGGGAGGGGGTGGCCTGCGGGCGGTATGTGCGGGCGCCCGCGCGTTCGGTTGTGTGCAGCAGCCGCGCTGGAGGGGCCACGAAGGCCTTAGCACAGCAAAGCAGCCTGGAGCGCGTAGCCCGCACGCATCACCCTGAAACGCGGGAATGTGCACTCAAAAGGCCGCTCGACCATCACAATCCCTCACACCACAGTTTTTTGGGCCTTACC
>NW_014008879.1:3568-4177 GCF_000611645.1 Monoraphidium neglectum | reverse complement strand
TGGTCTGACACCATCACCGATGATTTGGACATTGCGAAGCCAACGGTGGTGCTCTGCCACCATGGAGTGAGGTGAGGGCGAGGTCGAGGGGGACACAGCCACCGACATCATGGCTGTGGTTGCGCTGCCCGGCCACCGCCCCACAGCCTTGCAATTTGCTTGCCCTGCCCAGCTCTGACGCTTCGCCCCTGTGACTGCTGCCAGTGTGTCCATCCCACCCAGACCAATGCAAATGAGAGTCTTGCTTGTGCCAAGAGGTGCGCGGCTCGACACCGAACGAGTGCGTCGGGGTGTTCCGCCTCCCAGCAGCACACCCCCTGCCCTTGAACACTTGGGCTCAACGGAAGCGTGTTCCGCTCTGCAAACTAGTGCTGTGTTTTGGGCTTGGTCGCACGGCATCCAGCCCGCCCTCCGCTCTCTTCCTTCACTTTGCACCGCGACCGAGCAATCCATGTCCTTGACACCTCGTACTGCGTCCATACCGCCGCCCAACAATTTGTTCGGCCTCGAAGAATTTGTGGACGTCGCGAACGTGGCGGGCGGCATCCACGCCTACAGCCTCGGCGTCACCCCCCCCCCCTTGCCCAAGTACTGAACGCGCACCCCTCG
>NW_014008879.1:0-3401 GCF_000611645.1 Monoraphidium neglectum | reverse complement strand
CCCAAGTACTGAACGCGCACCCCTCGTGCCGTTTCGACGGCCGCCCGCCGGCAGCCACCTGCTTTTGAGTCGGTGCGGCGCAGCAGCACACGAGTGCAGGCGAGCCACGGCAGGCTCTCGAAGCAGAGGCGGGGCGGCCGGGTCTTTTTTCGGGCTGTGGCAGGGTGCGGTGCGGCGCACGCCGACACTTGTTGCGTGCTGTCAGCTTGACAAGCACACACGAGGGGTGGCAGGGAAGCTGGAAGTGCCGTTATGTGTAATTCATTGACAAATTGGCTCATCTTTGCGCACGTCCTGTCTCGCATAGGCTACATCCGCCCAGGAGCTTCGTTTGTCACGAACAAAGTGGGGTGTCGGCACGAGCAGTTGACGCGACACACCCGCAGCAAAGATCCCGGCTGTCAAGTCACCACCCCATGTGATCATTCCAGGGAAGGAAGCGCCGTGGCTTTGGCGGGCCACCACCTGGCAAAGCGTGCAGTATATCTTGCTGCGGCGCACGTGGGTCAGACGCAGGGTTCGCAACGGCGGACACATGAGTGGTGGTTTGGAACTTGGGCAAGCATTCAAACCTGATTGGACACGCAAAGCGCTCCTTGTACTGCAGCACGGCAGGGGCGGCTGAGCTGGATGCCGCCAGGCGGTCAAATCGCCAAGAAGCCGCGGCCCAGTCGCGACGCTTGCTGCCCCCCCTGGGCTCGCGGCGGTGGTCATGCGCGGCTCAATTGCTCTGGACCGCAAGGGACGACTCACGGCTCGCGGCAGCCTTGAAGCACGTGTGGTCGACCCGACTGGCAAGCCGCAGGTGGCCTGCAGGCTCGCCCGCGGCAAAGCCAAAGCCATGCAGCGGCGACCCTGCCACGGGTGCGGAGGCTCTGCAGTCACAATCGTGCAATCAGTTTAAGGTCATGCAATGCCGCTCGCGATCGGCGGCACCTGGAGTGTCCTTGTGCGTTGCCAACGCGAAGAATGACGCGACACTGCTTGATGCATGCAAAAGCCCCAGGCCGGCCTTGACAGTGCGGTGCCGCAGCAGTGTTTGCATCAGTGGCACCCATGATGCCGACTGCGGCACGGTCTGCCTGGGCGACACGCAGAGCGCCCAAGGAAGTGCTCGCAGCGGCCGCTCAAGCATAAGCGCCGCCTGCCGCGTCTGCACCCGCAGCTGCGGCAGCGGAAGATCATCCGGCAGCTTGGCAGCAGATGATGTTCTGCGGAGTCTGGTGATGGAGGAGCACTTGGAGGGCTCAGCTGGCAAGGGGGGCCCGGGTGCGGCGGCCGGCTTTGAGGATGGCCGTGCCGGCCGCCAGAGCGATTGCGGGAGCCTCGCTGCGGCTGCCGCCCGTGAGGTATGACTGGGTGGATCATATCATAGAGGGACTCCTGAGCTAACTGTAGTGGAGTGGCTGCCTGCAGCAATCACTGCTGTTGTTCTGCTGGGTCTGTGGGGCACCACGGTCTGTTGGAATTCACCACAAACGTGTGGTAAACCTCAACAGACAGCTGAATCCATGCTCAGGTTACAACGCCATGCGTGCCCTTTTGTGCTGCAATTGCATTCATGCTCAGATTGCCGTGTATGGACCAACATGATTTGCCCAACGGCTTGGCTCTGCTGGCTGGTGCACGTCTCACAGCGCAATCGAAGGGCATGCCATGCCACCAGTGCGTCGCATGCAAGCCTACGTGGGAGCGTATTGCGTCCGCAGGCGTTGAGCTCGCCTGGCATGCACGGATGTGTGATGGCAGGTTGGGGGCCAACCGGAGGTGGAGCGGCAGCTGCACAGGGTTTCGCACCAGGATTTGTACGGCGCGACAGGTTTACAATCAACTGGGTGCATATGCAACGCCGCCGGCCCAGACGACAGGGCCATGGCAGGTGATCACCTCTCACGCATGGAAGGCATTTGCCGACGACCGTTGATGTCATAAAGCCGCCAGGCGCCTCCAAATGGTGCCTGCTGCTATATAGGGTGACGGCGACGCCGCCTCTTATGGGTCCCCACCTGTTGCAACTAAATGGCCTCAGCGCAAGCAGCTCATATGAGGCGGCACGCACCGCTGTGGTGGTACTGTACACCAGCCACGCAGACAGCACGATTGCTTTGCTGAGGTGTATTGGCAATAGGTGTATTGAAATTTGAACAAACATGTCAGCCGTCTCTTGGCTCCAACACCGCTTGCACCACTCGTTGCAGTGACACCACCACCACCACTCGTTGGCCAGGCTGCTGGATCTCATGAGATGATCAGTGTCGTCTAGAGCAGGTAGGGGGCCTCGCCCACATGACGGATGCCTGCAACAGATTGCGACAATTATGTTGACGCAGGCTAAGAGGCTGACCGGTTTTCCTGAGGGGTGAGCGTTTAATCACGGGTTGCGCTTGACGCATTTGGGCGTCGAGTTACCCTGGATGCGCCGTACAACAGCAGGATGGGCAGGTTCACGACCGCGCTTCTGCCCAGCAGGTGCCTCCAGGCATCAATCGTCAAATCAATGCCTGCGGGTGGAATTCTGATGCTTTGTATCTCATATGAGGTACAGCCACCAATCATCGTGGGCTGCTGGCCAGCAGCTCAGGTATTCGGGCGATCACTCCCGAGTGTTTGCACGCCCTTAGTCGACCGCACAGCAGACGGCGCAGTACGCTTGGTAATGACTTTGAGCGGACGGCGCCATAGGCTACGCCTCCCCGGCTTCAGTTAACTGGAGACCTGAAAGCTTACTTCAACTTGATTGCGTTAGCTGTTTGTGGCGATCCACAACCTTCCAGTGCCGTCACGGAAGGGCAGCCAGTTTGTCACTGTCAGGTGAGCAGTCGGTATTAAAATAGAGCGTCTCAAAATAAACCATCGTTGCACGCATTTAGGCACCGATAACCCGCCATAACTGCAGCGGAAAGATAGCAATCTACCCAACTCCGTGGCTCTCCGCAGACCAGGTGCGCGCTGGGGCCCTCATCGTGATTCTGTGACTAATTATACTTGAGTTGAGTGCTGCACATCGCAGCTTACTTGCTCGCCCACCACCAAGTAGGACCGCAGAAGGAATAATGCTGCTGATGTCGACCCCACTCGCCCCTCATTCTCTCTCCCGACCCCCAAGCGCACCCAGAGTTGAGAAGATTTACAATGGCTCGTGCCCTCATCATGGTGGCCGCCCTGGCCGTGTTTGTCCTGGTCACTCCCGCCCTCGCGGCCCGTGACCTCAAGACCCTCTCGCCTGCTGTGGGCGCAGTGACTGGCGCTGTTGGCGGCCTGCTCAAGGGCGGCAGCCTGCCCACTCTGCCCACCGGCGTTCCAACCCTGCCGACCCTGCCCACCGGCGTGCCGACCCTGCCCACCCTGCCCACTGGCGTGCCCACCCTGCCCACCCTGCCTGTCAGCGTGCCCACCCTGCC
>NW_014008880.1:3302-5378 GCF_000611645.1 Monoraphidium neglectum | reverse complement strand
CTGCAGTACAGGCCAGGGGACGCGCCAGCCCTCAAGGGGCTGACCTTTGACATTCCAACGGGCTGCAAGATCGGCATCTGCGGCAGGACGGGTGCGGGGGAAGTCGACGGGGCGGCGGCGGAGCGTGGGCACGGGCAAGCGGGGGAGTGGCCCTGCAGGGGTACGGCGAGGGCGAGTGCGTGCGTGCGGAGGTGGTGCTAGCCAAAGACAGCTTGAGGTGCTGGCAGCTTGAAGAGGCGAGGTTGCTGCTTCCTGGAGCGGCTGCGACGCTTGACAGCAGGGCTCACTTGCCCGATAAATGCCCTGTCTTCGTTCATACACACACGTACACACTTGCAAAGACACAATCATACACAAACTGACATACCCACCCTTCCACACACACACACACACACACCCACACACTCACAATACATTTACACGCTCACACTGCACCTTCTCTCTCTCATTCTCACACCACGCAGGCGCCGGCAAGTCCTCGATCCTCGCCGCCCTTCTGCGCCTCACCCCCGTCTCCTCCGGCCGCATCCTCGTCAGCGGCGTCGACGCGGCGGCCCTGCCGCTGCCGGAGCTGCGGCGCCAGTTCGCGGTCGTGCCGCAGGCTCCGCTGCTGTTTGGGGGCAGCCTGCGGTTCAACCTGGACCCCCTGGGCCAATACAGGGGCCAGGACGAGGACCTGGCCGTGGCCCTGGAGGTGCGAAACGGGGCAGCCCGCGCTTTTTTGCCCCGCTGCGTGCTGCGCCGCAGGGGCCGCACGTCTCCGCTCTAGACAATGGGCCGGGGCGCTGCGCATTCGAGAGTTTGATCTGCCTGCCGCACGCTTGGGTGCACGCGCGCCTCCCGACCAGGCCTGGCCCAGCCTCTGCGCTGATGCCCCCGTTGGGCCCGCTCGCGCCCGCTCGCTCCCGCTCGCCTGCGCGCCGCAGGCGGTGCAGCTGTGGGAGCCGCTGTGCCGCCTGGCCCTCCACCAAGGGAAGCTGGGCGGCGCCACCTACCTCGCCTCCCGCCGCGCGGCGGGCCTGATGGACCGCATGCTGACGCGCCGCGCGGAGCGCATCGCGTCGGGGGCCGCCGGCGGCCGCGCGGCGCGCCGTGGGGCTGGCGCGGCGGAGGGGGACCCGGAGCAGCACCAGCAGCAGGAGCAGGAGCACGAGCAGCGGCGGGAGCGCGACTTCGATGTCGAACAGGGCTCAAGAGCGGCGTCGACGCCGGCAGATGGGGGTCCTCCCTACTTGAAGCGGCGCAGCCTCAGCATGCCGTTTTACCAGCAGCCCGCCACGCCGGACGCGGCCCGCATCCCAGGACGGCCGCTGGCGCTCGTGCTGGGAATGAAGGTGGGGCCCGGGGCGCAGCTTCCTTGTGGCTGCCGGGGCGCTGGGCGTGGAACTGCCTGGGCTGCCGGGAAAGGGCCCACTTTGGCTTGGTTAGTGGCGCAGCATGCGTCACTCCCGCGGAGCCCCAAATGCTTGGATTGATGGTCCACACAGAATGTGCATGCGCAGCGATCGCCCTCAGGAAAGGCTCACACGCCCACACACACACACACACACACACACACACACACACGCACGCACGCACGCACGCGCGCTTGCACGAACAGCGCACACACACGCATGCGCGCGCACACACACACACACACACACACACACACACACACACACACACACACACACACACACACGTATGCATGCACATACACACACAAACACGCACACTCACGCACAGGTCGGCGGCGAGGGCGGCCTGCAGCTGTCGGCCGGCCAGCAGCAGCTGCTGTGCCTCGCGCGCGCGCTGCTGCGCCGCTCGCGCCTCGTGCTGCTCGACGAGTGCACCTCCTCCGTCGACCCCCCCACCGCGGCGCTCATGCGCGCGGTGCTGGCGCAGCACCTGGGGGACCGCCGCACGACGGTCCTCCAGATCGCCCATGACCTGAGGGCGATCATGGGCTATGACAGGGTCCTGCTCATGGACCGGGGCAGGGTGGTGGAGGACGGCGCGCCGCGTGCGCTGGCGGCGGCGGGGGAGACGCGCTTTGCGCAGCTGCTCGCGCGCGCGGGGCGGGCGGCGGGGGCCGGG
>NW_014008880.1:1648-2363 GCF_000611645.1 Monoraphidium neglectum | reverse complement strand
GGTTGGGCGTTGGGGCGGGTGGGCGTGTGAGCCGTTGCAAAGCGGGTTCGCGGGACCGCGCGGCGGGCATGCGTTTGGAGATATACCACCCCTTTCTGAAGAACTTTCCAAAAGAAACCATCCTGGTACTTTGCTTTCCGCCCTGCTCTTGGTCCCTTGCGAATTCTTTTTTCTTGCGATGTTTGTCAAGCTGTGTGGGGACCGCTCGCCTCGACACACGGCAGCGCCGAGCCCCCGGTGCTGCAGCCTTGGAGGTCCCACCCTCGCACCCTGCAACCTTCCCTTCCTCGTGCTGCCTGCATGGCTGCATGACAAGCCTGGCCGCCTCGCCGGCAGCACCTCGCTTTGGCTTCCCTGCAACAACCACGTTCTGCTGACGTCATCTGCCATGCCGCTGCATGCGCCTCTGCGCGCGCTGCATTGCCACTCCGCTGCCAAGCTGCTTGTACGCTGAACCTGGCATTACTGGCCTGCTGCGGCCATAAATCACACAAACACACCATGGCGTGACAAAAAGTAACGGGTTTAGACGAAACGGTGGGCGTGTGGGAGGGAAGGCCAACCTCTTTCCTGAGAAGCCAGCAATACACCTGTGCGGTGCAAACAGGACAGGCGGCGCGGCCGCCGGCGCCCGCACGCAGGTTGCAAACCGCCGCCGCGACGGCGGCGGCGAGCGCGTGCGAGATGCAACCCTGTCGCGTCCCCCCCCCCCCCC
>NW_014008880.1:0-1219 GCF_000611645.1 Monoraphidium neglectum | reverse complement strand
CCCCCCCGTGTGCCGGCCTGGCGCCCTGCGGGGGGCCCCTGGGCCCGCTACTGCTCGATCTGCTGCCAGGTCCCGTCCAGCGATTCCTTCCAGAGGCTGACCGCATTGTTGCCGTCCGACGCCGCCAGGATGCCGCCCGTCACCGACCACGACACGCGCCACACGGGGGTCCGGAAGTCGTGCACCACCGCCCTGTCCCAGCCGCTGCCGTCCGCGCGCTCCGACCAAGAAATGACCTGGCGGGGCCGCGAGGGGGAGTGTGGACGTAAGGTGGGGAAGGACAGGGGACGCGTCAGCGTCTCGCGGCCGCGCTGAGCTGTTGGTGCTCTGCAGTCAAGCCGCGGCTGTGCGGGGCACGCGCCAGGTGCGACGGCTGCAGCAGGCTCATTAGTGGTAAACCCTGAACGTGAATCCTACGCCTTCCAGCCATGACGAAAAATCCAAGGGGACAAGCGAGCCGCCTGACCAGCAGATGCGAGCGGCCCCACCTGCCCGTCCTGGCCAGCCGTGGCGATTGTGTTGATGGGCAGCCCGAGGTTCGGCGCCCACGCCGCGTCCCGCACCCAGTCTGTGTGCCCCTGCAGCAGCGCCTCCTGCGCCCAGCCGCCGCTGCTGCAGCCCCAGACCTTGGCTGTGTTGTCGCAGCCCGCGCTGACGAGGCGCTTCACGGGCGGCTGCGGCGGCTGCGAGGACACGAGGCTGCCGGGGGCCGCAGCGGGCGCCCAAGAGACTGCAGTGCACCCCAGGGTGTGTGCATTTGGGATCTGGGGATGGAGCAGGCAGCACACGGCAGCGGCGCCAGGCGGAAGTCAGAAGGAGAGCCGCGACAGGGAAAGCCGCGGTGCGCGCCACCACCACCCTCGCAGCTGCTGCAAGCCCCTGCTGTGCCCGCTGCTATCCTCCAAGACCCATCCGACAGAAAGTTCCCGGCCGTGCACAAGTTCCATTTGTCTGTCACACGAACGCGGGGCCTGCCGCCGACTGGCGCCTGCAGCAACGATGTCGCCACCACTGCGGCGCTGTCCCTGTTCTCTGTGCGCCGCACCGTGGTGGCCTGCCAGTTGCCATCTCCCTGGTGCTCCACGATGCCTATGCTGCCGTCTGACGATGCAGTGGCAAACAGCAGCCCGAGCTCCTGGGGCGCCCAGGCCACGCCGTTGATTGACGCGCTGTGGAGGGAGCTGGGGGTTTTGTACACCTAGATTGCGCGGCGCGGGGG
>NW_014008881.1:1393-4539 GCF_000611645.1 Monoraphidium neglectum | reverse complement strand
AACACACTGGGTGCCCAGCGCCCGGTCCACTCTACTCTACTCTACGGTCATGCAGTGCGACCCGCAGCACTTGCCTGTCCGTGGCCGCCGTCACGTGCTTGGTCAGCACGTGCAGTGTGACACCTGCAGCGCCAAGGATCGACCGACTGATTGGCATCGATGTTGGTGAATGATGAGGCCGTGCAGCTTGGACTGGGCCACATCGAGGCCCAGGCGAGAGGCCAGGCGCAGCGGCGCATCAAGCTGCAGCGTGGAAAATGGCCATTTAGCGGGAAACACGCTCAGTCCCGGGTGTCCCGGCGGCGCGAGTGAGCACTAGAGAGAGACGCACTGAATAGCAATTTTCTGTGTAGGACTGTCTGGCATGGCCTAAGAAGTGAGAGCTGTAAGGTGTGAATCGACCGTTGATGAGTTGGCATGTACGCTGGGGGAGCACGCCAGGATTAGATGCACGCAGGTTTGGGCATCAATCTTGCAGCACAGGCACCTGTGCGCCCCTCACGCAATCGCTGGCGTTGCCGCAGGCTGCAAGGAGTGGGATTCGCGGCGCACGTGTCAGCAGGCCTTCTATCGGCCGGGTTGTGGCCGTCTCACTCGAACACAAGCGGCGGCAGCTAGCAGTGCGCCGGCGGGCGCAATTCGTCCGCAAGGACGAGATACATTGCCGGATCGTCCGACGCAACTACAGCAGGGTGCGCTTCTCGCCACAGGCTGCAGTGGCCACTGGTCCTCCCTAGTGCTGACCAGCGAGATCCCAGCTACCGTACAGTGGAACTGCTACTGCGTCTTGACGCGCTTATCTAATCATCAAATGTGATGTGGTCTTATATTTCAAGTCCTTTTCTAATTCAACACGTTGAAGTCATGACATCGGGGTTGTGCTAATAGATCAGTTGTGATCTCGGACGATTCCGCCCCAGCATTTTCGTGGGACGGGGAGTCTCTTTCTATCCCATGTTGGCCCCTCTCCTTCCCGACGGGGTGGTGGAGGAGGAGGTGCAACGCGCCGTCGTGCACCTGGACGGGGGCGCCGTTGGCGAGCTTGTGCTGCACATGCCCTCGGGCGGGGTGACCTACGTGCCAGTTCAGGTCAGTGGCGGTTGCAGCGCCTGGTACAAAGCTCATGGTTGGAGCTGCTCTGTGCGTGCCGCAGGCAGCGATGCATGCCCGCGCACCAGCACGACTCAAATTCCATCATCACGGTCGCGTCGCAGCAACCAACTCCCCTGTGTTGGGGCCTCGCTGGCGGCTGGCACGTTCAACGGCACGAGGTGCGCTGACCGCCAGCGGGAAGCGCTGCGGCCGTGCCGCAGGGCTGCAGCGCTCCTGCGTAGGAGTGCAGCGCCCGGCTTGCAGCTAGCGCAGACGCCGGGGAAGCTGCCCGGCGCAGCTGCCTCGCGTCATCCGCCCGACATCCCTCTCCACGCATCCCCAGATCCCCGGAGAGTCTGTAGTAGGTGCAGCGCTCGAGGGCCCCACCACACTGCGCATCTGGTGAGCCGCCTCCCCATTTTGCGAGGCGTCAGGCTGCAGCACGCATTACGCCTCGCTGCCGCCGGCGCTGCTGACCTGCGGTCGCGTCCGATCGCGTCCCCGAGCAACCAGCAGCCTCCATGCCGCTAGGAAGTCGAGTTGATTCTTCCCAGCCTGTCATGCAATCGGCAGCCTGTCTGTCAGCTCGTCAGCAAACGCTCTTGTCCGCAAGGCATGAGCGCACCGGAGCCCCCGCACTCGTCACCCCCCTCGCCCTCGCCGCAGGCACTGCCACCGCTCGCGGTCGCTGCGCAAGACGCCGCCGCTCCACTGCGCCAGCGGCCAGGAGGCGGCGCGGCTGGTGGCGGCGGTGCGGGCGGCGTGCTGCTGGTGGGGGCGCGGGCGACCGCCTAGGGTGCTGGCCATCGTAGAGCCACAGTGAGCCGTTTGGGGGGGTTACAGGCCCGCCGCTGGGGGGGAGGGGGGAGGAGGCGAGGCGGACCTCGCAGCCGCGCCTAGCCTGCGGCTCAGCGCCGCAGCGGTCGCCGACAGGGCACGCGCCACGCCCGGAAGCACAGGCGCCCAAGCCAGCACGTGCATGCATGCGCACACGCACGGGCACGCATGCGCACGCGCACGCGCAGCCGCAGGCTCACACACACGCCACTCCCGCGCTGCATTTGCACCCAGGGCCATGCGCACCTTCACGCGCCGGGTGCTGCCAATCTGGGAGGGCGCGGCCGGCCTCGAGGTCACCGCAGCCCCCACGCGCGGCCCCGGCCACGCCGCCGAGGTGGCCGCCTCCGCCGACCCGCAGGCTTTTGAAATCGTCGCGGTCTGCGGCTGCGACGCGGCGTTCTCCGAGGCGGCGCAGGGCGTCCTGGGCAGGCCGGACTGGCGGGAAGCCGCGCGGCAGCTGCCGCTCGCGCACGTGCCCGTCCCGCGCGTGCGGCTCGAGGCCGCGCGTGCCGCCCTCTCCCGATCCGGCGCCGGCGCCGGTGGCGACAAGGGCGGAGGCGGCGTGCGACTGGCACACGCAGTGGGGATCTCGGGCCCAGTGTCGGGTGCGTGGGCAGTGGTGAAGCGCGCGGTTGCGCCGCGCGACGTGGCGTCGGTGCTGCAGCCGCCGGCGCCGCGGCGCTTCATGCTGCTGTCACTGGAGGCGGGCGGCGGCGCATTGGTGAGCGCGTGGGCGGGCAGAGTGTCGATGTGTGAGGCGACTTGATGCGGCGCGGATGGCTGGCTGAGTTTGTGCTCAGCACCTGTGTGGCCGACATCCCACGATATTGATGCAAACCCCTTGACGCAACAGTATGTGCTGTGGTATCATGTGCGTGCTCTCGCTGGCACAATCGGGCTGCTTGCAATTGTTCATGCATGGAAACTGCCGCCAAACCAGAATCCCTATGTATTAGCGCTTCTGCAAATCCACTACTCCTCAATTCCTTCGTTTTGTTTCAAAGGACATCATTTTGAACCGCACACTGACGGTCGACGCCACCTGGCTGCCCGGCCGCGCCCCCGCTGCACCGGTCGACCTGCCGGCCCGCGGCCGCGGGGCACTCGCGCCTGCCGACGGCGGCGACGAGCCCGCAGCGGCGGCGGCCCCAAGGAGCGGTGGCGGCGCCGCCGCCGCCGGCGACGACGGCCCGCCGCTCTTGCTCGTGCGGCGG
>NW_014008881.1:0-864 GCF_000611645.1 Monoraphidium neglectum | reverse complement strand
CCCGCCGCTCTTGCTCGTGCGGCGGCTGGCCCGCGGGCGCAGTGCTCTTGGCACGCACCTCGCGCCCGCTACGGGCTCTGCCGCCGCCGCCGCCGCCGCCGCCGCGCCCTTTGCGCTTGCGCTCACACTTCCTGACGGCTGGTGTTCGCGGCTGCAACTCCAGGCGCATAATTTACGCGTCACCCTGGGCGCCGGCGGCCGCGGCCGCGGCCCCAGCAGCCCGAGCAGCAGCAGCAGGGGCGGCGGCGGCGCGGGCGGCCCAGCAGCGCCGGCCGCGCCAGGGGCCCTCCCCGGCGGCCCAGCCACCGAGGGCTGCATGGCGCCAGGCGTTGCGCGCATGCGATTCGTGTGCGCGGCGGAGGGGCGGGGCCTCAAAGGACACCTGCAGGCGCTGCGGGAGCTGTGGCGACCCCTGAGGCCCCTCGCCCTCAAACGCGGCAACAGCGGCGGCGGCGGCGGCGGCGGCGGCGGCAGCGGCGGCGACGGCGATGGCGGCGGCGGTGGCTTTGAGGAACATGGGGCGTCGGGGGCGGGGCGGCGGGAGGGCGGCGGCGCTGGGGGCTGGGGATCTGCTGGCGTGCCTCAGACGATGCTGCCAGCGGCAGTGGAGGACGACGTGAGCCCCCATTGCTCGATGGGCCCGGGGTTGCAAACCGCAGGCTTGCACTGAATCGGCCCAGGGTCTGGGGCTTTCCGGCGTTGGCCGCCATTGCCTTTGTCGGATATGGGGCAATCCAAGTACCAAGGCCTAGCGGTGGCAGTCGCTTTGAGCCTCATATGACTGAATCTCACCCCACGCAGCACCCCAATCGCTGTTACCTTCGGACGAGAGCCGCGGCCGCCAGCCCTGCCCCCTCCCTGCCC
>NW_014008882.1:0-4018 GCF_000611645.1 Monoraphidium neglectum | reverse complement strand
ACCAAACCCGCCTCCGCCTCCGCCACCGCCACCGCCGCCGCCACCGCCGCCGCCGCCGCCCACCCTGGGGAAGAATCGCGCAACCTCCGCCTCCATCACGCCGGCCCGCTGCAGCGCCGCCCTGAAGTCGGAGCGGAAGGCGTCCACCGCCTGCTGCAGGATCTGATGGGATCGAGGGGGCCGGCGCGGCCGTGACAGGGGCCGGGGCGTGGGGCCGAGGCGGGGGCGGCGGTCGGCGCGCCGCGACGGTCATATGCATGTGTGTGCGGACGGTCCTAGGCGGTGGCAGGGCGCTCACAATGATCGGCTGACACCTGCGATCCTGCTCCTGCCCGTCCCACCTTTCTGTGGAGCCCAACGTACACAGGCAGCACCATTCACAGGCAGCATCGCGCACGCACGAGCACAGCAGCGCACATACACACACACACACACACACACACACACAAATACACACACACATACAGCAGCAGCAGCAGAGCGGCCCCTTGTTGCACCTGGTCTTTGCTCATCTGCCCCGCAGCCACGCGCGCGATGCCCTGCTCAATGCGCCCCCGCAGGTCCGGCTTCCAGAGGTTGTCCAGACCCATCCGCCTGCACAGCGGGCGCCACCCGCGGCGCACGCGGCGAGGCGCGCGGTTGCAGCGCGTATGCACACCGCAGGCCCAGAGAAGCCAGCCCGCTTTCAACGACTCACTCCTCTCCGCCTGCATGGTACGCTCAGACAGCTGCCGTTGACATGGCAATGACTACTCAACGCCTCCACTCAAGCCTCCAACTCCACTCCCGCATCCGAACCCACCTTCAACCCCCACCCCCACCCTGCCCCCCTCCCCACCCCAAGTGATACCCTCCGACCTGTATGCGCTGATGAGGCCCTCCCCCAGGGGGGTGGGCCAGAACGTCATCGCCGCATCCTTGGAGGCATAGCCCCTGGGGCAGGGGGCGGGGCCCGTGTGAGAGTGCGCGTTTGTGCGTGTGTACGTGAGTATGTGCGTGCGTGCGTAAGTGTGTGGAGGCGTGCGTATATGCATGCGTTTGGGTGCGCCTGCGAGCGCCCCTGGCGCAAGCCAGGGCATCGTGCCTGACCTGCGTTCGGCCTCGAGGCCGCAGCCAAGCCGCCGGTGCTCAGCAAGCACACTCCCTGCCCCCTTGTATTTTCAACGCTCCTGCAAACTAGCGACAGCCATCCCTCCCCATGGACAGATGGCCCTGCACTGATGCACCCTCCCCTTCCACGGCGCGGCCCCCTAACCCAGACGCGCGCGCACCTGTCCAGCTGCTTCGATATGTGCTCCGCGACCGTGGCGTCCGTCCCGATGCCGTGGCGCTCCATCGCCGCGATGAGGTCGCGCTCGCTCAGGCGCGCGGGCGGCTGGGTGGCGCCCTGACGGCGCGGGGCGGAGCGGGGCCGGCGGGGGGCCGGGTGTGTTGAGGCGGCGTTCCCTGCGCACGAGCTGTGCAGCTTGTCGCGCGCGCACACACACACGCACGCACGTGCGCGCTTGAGCGTGTGCTCGCCCACCTCCTTCAGCAGCAGCTCTGTGGGCACAAACTGCTCCCCCTCCGCCAGGGGTGGCAGGTTGGCGTTGCCCCCCCACGACTGGTAGGGGTACACGTCCAGCCAGTTGCGCTCGGTCACCATAAGGCCTGGGGGTCGCGTCAAAGGTTAAAGGGAGCGGCAGGGGTGAGGCAGCAACGGCAGTGGGGAGAGGGGTTCGCGTCCCTCTGGGGGGGCTGACACAGGACCGCAGTTTTTGGATATAGCAGCCAGCTGTGCTGAGCCTGCTGGCCAACAGCCCGGCATCTTCTGTGTGTAGCATGCCCGTGAAGCAGCCTTCAATTCAAACTTTGCAGCAATGCCCATTGGTGAGTGCACGTGTGCGTATTCAGCTCCCCAACTTACACCCAAGCTGATACCCATGCGTGCGCACACGAACACATACTGTACATGCAAGTAACTCAGGCAGCAAGGCGCACCCACGCATTCATTGCATGCACACGCGCGCGCGCTTACATGATCACGCACGCGCACACACGCACGCACACACAGACACACACACACACACACACACACACAAAGGCACACACACGTGCATGTGCGCACCTGTCGTCCTGAATCCCTCCCCTGCGATGTCTATCTCCACCACCGTCTCCTGCCCAACGGCGTCCTTGGAGCAGCAGGCCAGGAAGTGCCGCACAATCAGCTCGTACACCTGGCACTTCTCTGTGGCGGGTTCAGGGGGTTCAGATGGGGAAGGTAAAAAGCGGTCAAGTTGGTGGTCGTTTCATGGAAGGTTTTGAACCGCAGCAACGTCGAGCGAGACGTGTCCCAGCTGGTAGCTGGGAGGACAGGGGGACCACATACTCGTTCCGAAGATGCTGCGCAGCTTCCCTTCTCAACAGCCGACTGCTAGCACCCTCTTGCCACACCCCCTCCTGCACTCAATCTCATGTGCAATCCACACTCGCTGCTGCAGCTGGCGCTGCGCCCCGCATCCCCTCACCGTGCGACCAGCCAACCTCCCCCGTGGTGTGCCGCGTCGGGTGGATGGGCGGGTGCGCCTTGTCATCGTGGCCGCCTGCACCCATGAGCGAATAGGGGAGCGGCGTGTCCAGTCTCATGCCGGCCGCATCAGTGATACTACGCCGCCCACTACAGTTGCAAAAAAACCACAACAAAAATTAGCGTGCGCGACCTCTGGTATTTCGGTCGGGGTGGCTGAGACTCGGCCGTTTCAGGGCTGCGGTCGCGGCGCTTCGTCGGGTGCAGTGATTAGGGCGGAACTGCGCACCCACCCGGCCTTGGCGGCTTCCACATTTGCCCTGCGGCGATAGCGGCCGCGTGCGCCCCCCAGCGCGCGTCGTTGCTGTGCTCCTGCACTATCGACTGTGGGAGGGCGAGTGGCGGCCGTGTTTGTTGCTTGGAAAGTGGGGCTTGGGCACGGGGCGTGGGATGGGGAGAGACTGGGCAGGCAGCGCAACAAAACTGTGCAGGCGACCGTCATAGGGCCTCTCCCTGCATCACCCCTACGCTAAGGTACAGTACCGCGATACCAAAGCACACCGCTGGGGGCAAGTTCCTGGCCTGAGGCAGGGGGCTGAGCACAAAACCCTAAACCCAGGGCCACTGACCATCAGGTCCATCCCTGGGTCAAAGGCGTCGGTCTCGGTCCTGTTTCCCGGGGTGGAGGGTGCGGGGGCGCCAGGTGTGACGAAGGTGGGGGCGAGGGGTGTAAGGCGCGCGTGGGTGGGTTGGGGGAAGGCTTGCTTGTTGCTATCAAGGGCGGAGGCTGTGCTGAATGACCCGTGCTCTCCTCCTTGCAGCTCTGGGGTGAGGCACAATTATCACCCACACCACGTTGGCTTCCAACATGCGCGCACCTGCGCTTCACACCCCCCCCACACACACACACACGTACACACACGCGTGTACCCATGCACCCACGCGCACGCGCACACGCAAACATACATACGCACACATGATGACCATTGCCCCGCGTGCACCAGGCCGCGCACCTGGGGTATGACACAAACCCTGCCTGGTACAGCTCCTCCGCCAGCTTCATCAGGCGCTCGCCTGACCAGGCACAACAAACGGCAGCAGGGCGCGGCGCTCAGATCAGGAGGCAAGTGAGAGGCGGCAGGCGGCCGGCTCGCGGGCGGGCACCCTGCGCCGTCAGCAAAGGAAGCGAGACCCTTCCGCAGCTGGCGCGCGCCGCGGGGCTTTGATGCTGGCGGCCGCGGCGAGCGGCGCCGGAGGGGCGCCCGGCGCCCAGCACAGCGGGCCAGCGACGCTGGGCGTTCGCACGCGGACGGCGTCGGCCGATGTGCGCGCGCCAGGCGGGCCGCGCGGCAGCGGCAGCCGCCGCCCCCCACCAGGAATCCTGAGGTACTGCGTGCCGCGCTTCTGCATTTCCAGGGTGGCCAGTGGCGACGGTGCGTGCCGCAGCCGCTGCGACCCTCGCACCTGGCAGGCACGCGGGCGTGCAGGCGGGTGGGCAGGCAGGCAGGGGGG
>NW_014008883.1:0-4018 GCF_000611645.1 Monoraphidium neglectum | reverse complement strand
CCGCCGCCCCGGCCTCCGCGGCCGCGCCGCCGCCGCCGCCGCCCGCCGCGGCCGCCGCCGCGGCGACCACCTTGCCAGCAAGCTCCTTTTTGGTGCGGCCCACGGGGCGCTTCTGCAGCGCGGCGCTCGCTCCTTGCGGGGGGGCGGCGGCTCCAGCCCCTGTCTGCTCGTCTGCCGCCGGCGCACCCGCGCCCTCCTCCTCCTCCGCATCAATATCCCCCTGCATTGGATACGATGTTGTAGCGAATGTGCACGCAATCGCTGCCGGCGTCCCGGCGGGTCCGGGTAACCAAGGCCGGTGACGCCGGAATCGCGGGAACCCTGCTCACACCTGCGTCGCAGCGGCCGTGCGGCCCCGCGTTGAGCAAGCGATTTGATGCGGACACCCCAACATCTGATATGATCTAATCTGGTCTGGCGCGTCACCCACCGTGCTGACGAAGAACCCCGAGTACTTGGCCTTGGCCCTCTTGCTGCCCTTGTACATCACAACCTCGGAATCATCAATGAAGTCGTCATCGTACGCAACAAAGCCCTCCTTCAAGTACTCGCCCCCGCCCTTGCCCCGCTTCCGGCCGCCCTTGTCGGCGCCGGCGCCGCCGCCTGCCGCGGCGGCGGCCCCAGCGCCCTCGCCGCCGGCCGCTGCGCCGGCCGGGTCTGAGTCGCTGTCCTGCCCGCTGCTGGAGTCGCCGCTGCCTTCCCCGTCCTGGGGGGGCGGGCGGGCCGCGTGCAGGTGGGCACGGTTGGGCACGGTTGGGCGCGGTCGGGCGCGGTTGTGCGTGGCGGGCGCCGCCAGGCGCGCTCAGGACATTGATCAAGCGCTCATGGCGGAGTGCCAGGAACCCAGTGTGGCTGCATGCGTGCGCTCTGCGCGTCGCAGACGAGTTGCGTCGCTCATGCTACCGCAAAGCGCCACCGTGACTCCCAACAACAGCGTGACGGCGTGCATTGGAATTTGGCGCAGGCAGCTGTCGACATGTGCGCCACCTTTCTGTGAGCCTGTCCACACACACACACACACACACACCCCGACGACCATCGAGCAGCCGCCCCCACCTCCTCAGCCGACCCCTGCTCCGCGTCCCTGCCACCGCTGCCGCTCCCTTCGCTGTCGCTCCGCGCGTCGTCGCCTTCCTCATCCGAGCTTATGGCCTGCGGCAGTGAGCACAAACCGGTCACTAGCGTCACTGCAATCCCAGCGCATGCGCGCTCGTCCAACCCCTAATGAACTACCAGAGACAGAGCAGAGCAGGGAGGGGCCACGCTGCTGTGGCGCAGGCGGGAAGCGGCGCTGTCTTGCCTGGAAGTTGCGCGTCAGCTTCTCAATAATGCCGTCCAAGGGGTTGTGGGGGGCGCGCCGCTGCGCTCCTGGGCCCTGTGTTGAGAGCCAGGGCCAGGCAGGCGCGGGCGGTGAGGGGTGGGCTCACGCCCACGGCTTGGGCGCGGGAGCGCGCAGCGCCACCAACCTCCCTGGAGAATCTCAGGCCACGTGTGCCGCGTCGCATGGAGCGCTGTGTGCGGCAGTCGTACGCGCCACGTCAAAGGATTGGCCAAGGGTGCGGCGGAGCGCCCGGCGCGCGTGAGCTCCGCATCTCACCGCTCCGCGGGGCGAGGCTAGGCCTGTTGGCGCCGGCTGTAGTGGATTCTGCTGGCCCTGTTGCTGCTGCTGGTGGTGCTCCTGCGCCTCGATCACCCCCTGCTGCTGCGCCTTTAGGCTCACGCCTCGCTTGCGTAGCAGCTGCGCCGGGCCAAGGGGGGAGGCAGGTCAGGGCGGAGCGCAGGGGCGGCGCTCGAAGCGGCACAGCTGCCGGGGGTCGCCGCGGCAGCACGGTATGCATGGCGGGTGGATGACTGCATGCTACATATCAAGGCGTGCAACGAAGCGCAGCGCGCAGCGAATCGCCTGCCGTTCGCGATGCATGGCCGCAGACGCGCGCTGGTGCAACCCAGCAGCGCGCCAGCTCACCGCCCGCCAGTCCGCTATGTGGCCGCAAGCCTCCAGATCCACATATATTCGCCTGCCTGGGCCCAGCTTAGAGAATGCGTCAGGGTCTGCAGGCGCGACGGCGGGCGCAATGCGCCAGACCGACACCGCTGACGACACGGCCCCAGCGGCGTCGGCGGGCGAGGCGTCGCCCGGATCTAAAGGGTGAACCAATTGTGGCGTTATGCGCTTGCGTACGGGTGCCTGCTGCGGTTGCCGCTGCGCCATTGTCTCTAGATCTAGCGGGATGAGATCACATAGGCGTCACGTGGGATGTTCTTATTGTTTATGAAAGCCTCTGACAATGGCGGTTGCGCTGATATAAAGATAGTAAGCATAGACATAGTGATGTGGACAATCCCGGAGTTGTCCCATCCATCGTGATGCAACATCTACAATTGCATTTGTTACGACCAACACCTTTCGCGCAGCTGCACTGCTTGAGAGCATTATCTGCAACTACAAATACTCGCCTAGCTGGATCATACCGTTTACTGTAAAGTCACATGTTCTGCCTGGTCTGATTTTCTCAATCGAACATCACAACCCTATGAATTGTATGTGAGGTGCATTCATATCCCGCTTGCGTGGACAGCCGCAGACCGACGCCTGGCGTTAGGCGTAAGCTCCACTGCGGGACTCATCTGGTCCGACCACCCCTTAAAGGGATAGTGTTGATTGATAGGCATCAGCAGCGCTGGGCAACGGGGCAGGATGTCTGCACGTCGTCGGCGGAAGGACGCCAATGCAGCCGCAGTGACCGTCGCAACGCCGGCCGCGTGCCGCATCACCTTCGCTACCATCTCGGCGCTGAAGCCAGCGGGCGCCGACTCAGACATGTGGCACGCGCAGCAAATGCTGGTGCAGCATGCGCAGCAGCTGCTCGGCGGCCTGCGAATAGAGCAGGAGGGGCGGCCCCGTGGTCTCCTTCGCCACCACCGTCCCCGTGGCGCGCCACTGGCATGGCTCCGCATCGGCAAAAGGGGGCACCATGCAGGGGACAAGCAGCAGCATGTTGAGGAGCAGCAGCAGCTGCCTCAGCAGCAGCAGCAGGAGCAGCAGCAGCAGCAGCCACAGAAGCAGCAGCGGGCGGCGCAGAGGCGATTTCCCCTCTCCGCAAAGCAGCTTGAGGAGCAGCAGCGGCAGCAGCAGGAGCAGGCGGCGGCGCCCGCGAGCGGCAAGGGCGTGCCGAGCGGCCAGATGCTGGTCGCTGCCGCAACCACCGCGGCGACCACGCTCATCGCCGCCGCCAGCAGCAGCCTCCCAGGCGCCAAGCACTCCCAGCCCCACCCCCAGGCGGTGCTTGCCGTCACCGCCGCAGCCGGCGGCTGCGCGGGCGCCCCGCCGGAGGGCGTGCAGCGCAACCAGCTGCGGCACCGGCGCAAGGGCGACGCACCGCAGGACGACAAGGGGGATGACGTGGTGTGCGTCGAGGCGCTGGAGGGGGGCCGACGGCGGGTGTACCGGCTGCGGTGCGGCTACGAGGGCGGGCGGCACTGGCACGGCTTCGACATGGTGGAAGACGAGCAGACGCACCAGGGGCGTGCGAAGGAGCTAGTGAAGAGCTATTTGCTGCCGCAGGTGCGGGTCGGCGAAGGGAGGGATGAGAGGTTGGGATAGATAAATAGTATGGAGAGGGAGAGAGTGAGTGTGCATGCGCGCGCATATGTGTGCGTGTGTGTGTGCGTGTATAATTGTGCATGTGCGGGAGTGTGCACATTGGGTTGCTTTGCTGAGCAGCAGCATGCGCGCTGAGCGCTGCGCCGGAGAAGTAGGAACGGAACGATTTTTCGCACACACGCACATGCACAACAAATGCACAGGCGCGCACGTGCAAGCCACGCAACCCCCCCGCGCACTCCCACCCACGCGTGCCCGTCGGCGCCCCGCAGGGCTTCCCCGACAGCGTGGCGCCGCAGTACGCAAACTACATGGCCTGGCGCGGGGTGCAGTACTTTTTTGGCGGCGCCATGAGCGTGTTCACCACCAAGAGCCTCCTGGGCGCCCTGGGGGTCGCGGGGCGCCACTCGGTGG
>NW_014008884.1:0-4017 GCF_000611645.1 Monoraphidium neglectum | reverse complement strand
GGCGGGGGTGGATGGGGTGGGGGGTGTTGGGGGAGCAGGGAGGAGGAGTGGTTGCGTGCAGCTGGCAGGAGACAGCAGACAAAGCGGCACCTGTGAACGCTGTTGCTGGGCGCCACGGGCAAGTGCACACCCCCAGACTGCACGTTGGGACTTTGATGCCATGCCGGCAGAGACCAACTCAGGCACAGCGGCGAGGTCTCGCCTTGAGCATGTCTTCTGATGGGTCCACCTCCCCGCCATCTGCCGGGAACACGGTTGGCACGCCCCCAACACGCTTCACGGCCAGGACGCCTGTAGCAAGCCGAGGTGGAGGCTGGGGTGATTTTGCAGGCGGCGGGGCACATGGGGTGGCAACGTTCCGCGAGCAGCCGGTACGCACTCGCTACCTGCGAACGGCTTGCACTTATAATCACAACCGAAAGTGAGAGGCACCCGCAAGTGTGCAGCTATGCTAGCAGCATTTCCATGCCAACCACGACATGGGGAGTCATCAAGTAAAGTCAAAGGTTTTTCCCCCAAAAGCCGTACGGCATGACAGGCATGCTTTGTGAAAGCAAGCGGCCGCGCCCGCACCCGGCCTGCTGCCACAAACCTGGCAGGCTGTATTTGGTGCTGTCGGTCTTGGGGGCCTTCATGACGTCACGCTGACGGCCGTCCGCGTAAACCATGTGCGCCAGCTTGGTCGCGAAAGACATGGTGTCGCGGTTGACCTGCGGGCGCAGGTGTGCGCGGGTGGGGAGGGGGAGGGTCGGGAGGGGGAGTGACCAGGATTGAACACCGGGGTGACAATCTGTGTGTGGGATTGGGGGTTTGCCTGGAGTTGCAGCCGGCTCGGGCGTGGCGCAACGGACCAGCAGCTCTACTGTGCGTGCCTGTGTTGACGGTTTCACGATGTGACAGGATCCGCGTTGCCGCACCACTGACCTGAAACTGCATGCATGGGCATGGCAGGCTCCATGCTGTGCAAGGGTTGAACGAGAGCACAGCGGGGCCGACTAAGAAAGCGCGCCTTTTGCAGCAGCCCGCCGCCCATGCCAAAGGCCACGCATTCCGCGCTGTAGCCAGCCTCCAGCACTGCATCAAGGATGGCCTGAGAGATGGGTCGAAACAGCGTCCCGTTTGCATGCTTCGTGAGAGCAGCTGGCCTGGTCGCCGGATTTAGGGCTGCGAATGCGTGTCGAGGGCCGAAAGCCGCAGGCGCAGGTGCGCAAAGCGCAGCTCCGCGAAGTGGTTCTTGCGCGATAATTTGAAGCAAGGCCACCTGCACGACACCTTCCTCCAGTCAACGTGCCAACATCACATGCGTCACACTAAATAATTCACCTGCAGCGTTACGATGTCGATGCCATCGCCCTGGATGACGCCCGCCCCCCTTATCATTTTGAAGCCCTTCGAGTTGACGTCAGCCCCGAACACCTTCTCAGCAGCGCGAAGGCCCTGCAGCAAGAGTAGTGGTTTGGGCGCAGTGGGTGCAGTGAAGGAGAGCTGTTGCTGAGGGTGCAAGGCACGCGGCATGCATGCAGATCCATATTCTGAACCCCAAACCCTTGTGGACCAGGCCGTGCAAATCAGTGCAGCTCCCCAGGCTACTTTCAGCCAAAATGAGAGGCCAGCAAAGCCTGAGGCCAAAAACATGTATGACACGACCTCCTTGGCCTGGACCATACCCCCACCCCAGCTCCCCGCGCAACCGTCAGCCTAGCGACCAGCATACCCTTGGACAACGCCACATAACATACACCCCCCCCCCAAAACCCACTGTCAATGTAACCCTGGGCCCAGACGTTGACCTTCAAATATCAAACCAGCCCTCACCATGAGCACCACCTCAACAGGGTCGCCGCTGTCCGGCCGCAACACCATGTAGCCGCCCTTCTCCACCTGTCAATTGCAACTCAGAATGTTTCGGCGTGCGTATGCCATGCGCATAGTGCAGCTGCATGCCAGCAGCTGGCTGGCATGGAGGTTACGCTGCTGGCTCTGTCCCGCGAAAATGGGGCGTGCAGAGCCTGCATCGCGCCACAGAGCGCAACAGGCTTCGCAGCTGCCACGCACGGCAGAGGCAGGCGGCCAGGCATGCGCCCGGCGTGCGCCCACCTTGCGCGCCGCGATGGAGGGCAGCACCTCGCTCAGGGCGGCCGCGTAGTCATAGCTGTCCATGACGCACGCAAACAGGCCGGTCCCAAAGTGCTCCACCATGTTCAGTATTGCGGCCGCCTGTGGGAGTGGCAGGTGCAAATTGAGGATCGCATGGGCGGGGGCGGGGTGAGCAGTGGTGGCTGGGTGGGTATGCGTGGGTGGGTGGGCATACCTGAGCTGCAATGCATGTGTACTGCAGTGCGTGCATATCAACGTGTGTACGTGCGTGCGTGTGTTGGCGTGAGCACATGTGGGGTGCATGTGTAGGTGGGCGCGGGATGGTATGCAAGGCAGGCAGCAATTGAGAGCGTCACGTACGCATCAGGCTCTGCACGTGTGCTCAGCCACCGCTTGGTGCAACTAAGGTGGGGCAGAGGTGACTTCCTTTGTTGATGACAACGGCTCACCTCATCCGGCCAAGACGTCATCACGCTGTGCTCAGTGGCTGGGATGCTGTTGGCCACAGGGCGGCCGCCGTTGAGGTGGAACTGGATCAAAGCATAAGCCATGGATGTGAGAAATCACACGTGAGTGCGCATGAGCTTGCATACATGTCACAATTTTAATGCGTCTGCACACATGCAAATGCATACAGGCGCTTGTGTGCGCAGGCAAGAGTGCGTACACACGTGTGCACATGTGTGTGTGTGTGTGTGTGTGCGTGTGTGCGCACGGGCGCGTGCGAACGTGCGTGCGTGCGTGTGTTTGTGTGTGTGTGTGTGTGTGTGTGCACGCGCGCGCATGTGTGTGTGTGGGCGCGCATGCGTGCGCGTGCGCGAGCGTTCAGATCACAGGCACATTTGTGTGTACCTGCGCGTAGTAGGCTGCTGACATGGTGTCAGTCCCTTCAAAGTTGAGGAGGTGCGCGCAGCCGCCCACCACCGCCTGCTCGGGGGTGGTGCACCCCCTGGGGTTGGGTTGAGCGGAGGTGGCGACCTGGGTCAGCAGAGACACTTTAGTGAGATGCACCCCACCAATGGGGTGTGCGACGTGCATGCCATGGCTGAGCAGATGCGATCGGGGGGTTATAGACACCCTCTGATGCACGCGTACCTGCACGAGGCAGGCATGAAAGCGGGATGGACCTGCAAGCAGGCGTCATGCCGCACCTGAACCCGAAGTCGTGCAGCCGGCTGCCCAGCAGGGGGCTCGCCGCGCCGCCCTCCACGCTCGCCTCGAAGGCCGCCGCGATCGCGTCCCGCGCGCGGCGGCTGAGGGTGGCCACCGTCGTGGGGTACCAGGCCATCGTGAGGAGAGTCTCAAGGAAAGTGCAGAGGGGCGCGTACTCGTCCTCCGAGGTGATCTGGGAGGAGTGGCAGGAGAGAGGCGCGACATCGGGCCTGTCGAGGCGGCAAGGATGTGTTGCTCGGATTGTACACGGAGCGGCCGCGTTGCTCGCCGGAGCAGCTGCCGGCCAGGGCAACAGCTGACGGGGCCGCACGAGGGGAGCGGCAGGGCGTCGGGTCGCGAGCGCGCGCGGGGCGAGCGGGTGTTGCGCGCGGACGCGCCTGGTAGACGGGAATGTGGGCGTGCACCGCGCTGCCCTCTGGCAGCGCCTGGATCTTCACTGGGAAGTAGCCGTCGTTCTCAGTCACAAACTTGGCGAAGAGGTCGCGCGGGAAGGGGTATCTGGTGTAGGCGGGCGCCATGAATGTGCTGTGGTGGGGCGTGGGGGCAGGGTGGGCAAAAGCGGTCAGAGGTGGGGTTGCACGGAAAGGGGGAGGCTCAAGGGGGGCGGCAACTGTGTGACGGGCGTGCAAGCAGGGGCGCACGCACGCAACGACACACACGCACGCCACACGCGTGCACACAAACACGCGCGCGCGCGCACTCACACCCGCGTCCCCCGCTTTCTTTCTGTCACACACACACAGAGGC
>NW_014008885.1:0-4019 GCF_000611645.1 Monoraphidium neglectum | reverse complement strand
GTATCACGAAGCTGCAAGAAGGGAAGACTGTCATTGACACCACCGCCTGAAACGTGGCGCCAGTGTCGATCACCCTCACAACTAGCAGGTTCGAGACCTGCGTGGATGGGGTGCGGCCGTGCGCACGGCATGCTAAGCCTGGGCTGTGGGCAAGAACGGGTGCTGTCCCGCTCTTCTCGGGCGGCAAAGGGCGTGGCGTGGGCGTGGACGGCGCAGGGGGCGCTCCGCGGAATAATCCCAGCCGCGACGCGCGGCCAGGGCGCGTGCAGAGCGGCTGCAGCGCGCCGCAGGACCCTGAGGCCACAAGCGGGCAGACTGCGGCCGCCTCAAAAGCGGCGCCGGCTGCTTCGGCCGCGACCAGGCGGCGCCTGCCCCGGCCCCATGTCACCCTCACAGGTGATGAACCACTGACGTCCCCGCCCCAACCCCACCGGCTCAGCCCGCCGCCCTTCCCTTCAACCAGCGACAGCAGCGCAGAGCCCCCCACTGGAAACATCCCGTGAGTTCTCACCGGGAACGCCACTGGCCCGCACGTCACCGGCGGGAACCTCGCAGAGTACCTGAAAACGGTCGTGCCGCACACCTGCTGCCCCATGCCCGGCGCCGCGGGCGCCTTTTGGGGGCTGCCGTCGAGCGGGACGATCTGGACGTTGTTCAGGTTGTAAGGCGTCGCCCTGCCGCCGGCGTTTGAAAAAAACATGGTGTCTGTCACCTCTGCGCAGCGGCCCGGGGACGGCTGGGGGCCGTAGGGATCTATGGGGTATGGCGCAAACCCCGAGAAGCCGTTTGGGGGCCCGAACTGGTCAAACGCGATCGACCCGACGCGCAGCTCGGCGCGCTGCTCCGGGTCAAAGTTGAAGGGCGGAGGGAAGCTGTAGGTGCAGCGAGCGGTCAGCCCGGGCTGCTCCAGCCTGGCGGTCGCCGCGCCGCCGTCGAACTTGCAGGGGGCGGACGCGGACTTCTGCACCGCGCCCAGCGGCCCCGCCGCCTGCCAGAGCTCGACGATAGGGGGCTTCGCCACGAGGGTGTACCCGTCGCCGCCGCTGTCCTCAGGGGCGCGCCGCTGGACGGTCAGCACCCCCTCCAGGCGGCCGGCGATCACCCTCGACTCGCGGGTGACCTGGGCCGTGTACACCGCGGTGCCGCCGTCGGTGGCTGTGTAGACCAGGTTGACCGGCCACACCCCCTTGGTGGGGCGCCCCCAAGAGTATGTGACTGCCCACGGCTGGGCGACCTGATTCGGCCGGCCCTCAAAAAAGAGGTTGACCGGGACCGCCGCAGACGGCGGCGCCGTGGCGAGCGCCATGAAGAGCGCCAGCAGCAGCGAGTGGGGGCGAGGGCGGAACCGCGGGAGCACCATTGCCGCTGACGCGGGCCCGCGCGCTGCGCTGTGCGCGCGCAGCACGTCGGTGTGCTTCATTTCGGTCGCAACACCTCCTGCGGGTAAGAGAAGCGGCGCCACTTGAACTTGGTTTCATCACAAGCTCTGTGAGCACTGATTTCCCCGTTGCGACTGCGCCTCACCCTGCTCATCTCTGGTTGTGCCGAGTTACCCAGCTTCGGAGGTGAGCCGCACCCGCTCCACTATTGAGCATAATATCTTGATACTGCGTGTCTTATGTAATCATCGTTAGTAACCCGTGAGTGTTGCCCTGTCGGCTGGGTTGAAGCTCAGTTGCGTCGACAACAGGGAAGTGCGAGAACGGACGTGACTGGTGTAAACGTGGTACTTAACGCGTAAATTGTTGTATACAAGGAAGAGCACGGAGTGTTCCTGCCGCCTGGCACCTTGGGTCGCGGGTGGGACG
Organism: Monoraphidium neglectum; assembly: GCF_000611645.1. Lineage (NCBI taxonomy): Eukaryota > Viridiplantae > Chlorophyta > Chlorophyceae > Sphaeropleales > Selenastraceae > Monoraphidium > Monoraphidium neglectum. The sequence goes on along the minus strand of NW_014008885.1, from coordinate 2,211 downwards.
GTGGGGCAGTGAGTGCAGGTCGCTGCTTCCGCCACGATGCCAGGTCCCTGGAAGCGCCGTTCGTGAACCAGCACATGTGGGCTGCTTGCTTCACTGCAATTGGCTGCGGTACGCCTACAAAGTCCAGCCCACACATCTGCACGGCTGTGGACAGCCGCGTCCGGCCCTGTTCATCCTCACCCGCCAATGCTGATGCGACGCCGCAACTGCCTCGAGAGAGAGCACTTGCTACCCTAATTTAAAAAAAGATCAATACAATGCATAGGAGACATCACCGAAGTCGCATGCATGCAGTGAGGAGCACGTCGTCACCCTGTGGTGACCGGAGGAGCCCACCGCGCACCGTAGACACCCACACTCCAAATGCGGCATGCAGCAGTGTGCACAAAGCGAGTTGGGTATCCCTGCCCGCCCGCATCCCTCATGCAAAGAGGTACATACTCGGGGCTTGCCAGGGCCAGCTTGGCGTACGGGGGCCTCTGCGGGTCTCCAGCTGTGCCACTGTCACATTCTCTTGGTGTACCTGCATCTTGCTGACTGGGCTGAATGGGCGTTGGTTGAAGGGGGGGGGGGCCAGCATGCAAGACCCCATTTTTGACAAATGGCTGCCGAAACTTGCAACAGCGTCAAGTCGCTCGTCGCATATAATTGTGAAGTTTGCGTCGTGGGACCCTGCAGTGATGGAATGCTGCAGAGTTTGAGGCCGATGCGCCTGGTGATGCAGCAATGATGCCTCTCTCAAAACATCAATTTGTTTTCCACGTGAGTGCACACTCTTATGGACAGCCAGCCATGCCTGCAGTACCCTGATCGTGGGGTTTGCTGCGTCACAAGCCTCCGGCTCGGCACCTGCGCGTGCAGTACCTTGGGCCTGTGTCAGACAGCAGGGCTCATGTTGCCATCGAGGCGATGAATGTCACAGTTCAACCTCGCGGGGGGTCCTGGAGCGTGGCTGGCCTGGGCGTGCTGGGGGAGGCAGCGCTCAACCGTACAGGGCGGGTACGGTGCCTTGTGTGGGGCCGGGGGCCGTTTTGATTTTTATTTCTATGTCGAGGGGGTGTGCGCAGGCGTGTGCTGGGTCAAGATAGCGTTGTAACACACAAGCTGGTGGCTCAGGAGCACGCAAGCACAGTCTTAGGTAGCACACCGCTGCAGCGCTTGCAGGGCAGCTACACATGGCAAAGTGCGCGATTCCGCAAGATGTTCTCCCACAAGATTCCCTCGTTTAACCTCAACTCACCGTCAAGCACGCTTCATCACCGTAATTCGATTATTGCTTGACGGTTTCAAACAGTTCAACGGACAAGCCCATCGCGCCAACCCGTACAGAAAGCTGCCTGCTGCCATGAGAAAAGAAACCGCGTTTCCCGGTGAGGCCAATTGAGTGAACGTGAAGTGCGTGTAATTGTACCTGCTGCGTTAGTCAGGCAGAACCATGCATGGGCGCCGCATGGCATGCAGCATGCCAATGCCCTCGGTGGCAAACAAATTCAAGCCGTGCGCCCCTTTTGCGTAACTGTGTGCACATGCAGTTGCACACCAATACTTACAGCCTGCATGCCCGACTGCACCTTTCTGACGCGTGGCAGTTGGACCGGCCGCCGTGTGCACTGTTTCGATAAATGCACCCCCTCCTCTGCTGCAATGCACGCGGGCAAAGGGACGGAGCTAGACTCTCGGCTCCCAGATGCTGGGGCGGGTGCTGCAGTGCCTGATGACAACAGAGGACCCAGAAGATGAGAACTCCTGCTGCTGCGCCACAGCGGCCACCCGCGCGCGCGCCCGCGCCGCCGTCCGCGCCGCCGTCCGCGCCGCGCGGCTGGCGTGCCGCGCCTTGGACGCCGCGGCGCGGGAGCAGCTCGCGACGCGGGTGCTGCTCACGCCCGACAGCCTGGCGGCCGCGACGCCCGACTGGGCGCGCCTCCCTGGGCTGACGGCGCTGGCATTCGACGGCTGGGGCGTGCTGCAGAGGCCCCCGCCTGAACAACGTGCTTTCCCGCAACTCGTGGTGAATCTGGAGGCCGCTCGCCTCCGGCCGGCTTCGCCGGCGGACCAAGCATCTGCGGCGGCTTTCCGTCGCCTTCAGGCCCGTTTCCTCGAAGGGTTTCTTTCGGAGGGGCAGGCGTTTGATGAGTCCCAGCGTCGCCACCGCTTGCTCATCCGCTGCTTCCTCCTGGGTGGGGATGAGACGCCCGACGCGCCGCCGCCGCC
>NW_014008886.1:1452-4809 GCF_000611645.1 Monoraphidium neglectum | reverse complement strand
GGCGGGCGCGGCCGGGGCGCGGGCCCCGCTGGAGGCCGTCCTCAGGGCTTCCCCAGCAGAGGCCATCAAAATGCACGTGAGGAGCCTCCAGAAGGCGGGCGGCGCCGGCAGCCCCTCTGTGCTGGAGCGGACACCGGCCGGTGTGGGAGCCGCGGCGGCTGCGGAGCCACTCGGTGGTTACGGCGGCGCGGCATCGGGTGCGGCAGAGGAAGTTTTCGGGACGCCCGACCTGGGAGCGGCGGCCAGCCGCCAGGCGGGGCAGCAACAGCAGCAGCAGCAGCAGCAAACGCCGGCGGCGGCGCTTGGGGCGCTGGGGGCGGCCGCGCAGCAGGACACGACGCCGGAGCTGTTCCCTGGCCTCAAAAAGGCGCCGCGGCCGGTGCTCGTGTCGGCGGCAGCGCGGGGCCCCCCGCGCTCGCCGAGCGGCAGCGGCCGCCCGGCGGCGTTCAGGCGCTCAGAGAGCGTGCGGGAGGGCGCGGCGGCGGCGGCGGCGGCGGCGGGGGCGTGGTCGCCGATCAAGCGCTCCGTCAGCGCGCGCGCCAAGGCGGGCGCGCTCTCGCCGCGGGCCGGGGGCGGAAGCAGGGGCGCCTCGCCAATCGCGAGCCCGCGGGGCGCTGGCGCGGGCCATCAAGCGGCGCTGTCGCCGCGGCAGCACTGCCTGACAACTCAAGCGCAGCAGCAGCAGCAGCAGCAGCAGCAGCAGCAGCAGCACCAGCACCAGCCGCTCTCGCCGCGGCTGCTCAACCAGCAGCTACAGCAACAGCAGCATCAGCAGCAACAGCAGCAGCAGCAGCAGTCGCCCAAGGCATCGCGCCAGCCGTCCGCTGCGTTGGCGCAGCAAGCAGCGTCCCCAGGGGCCAGTGACAAGCAGCAGGCGGCGCACCTCAAGCGGGCCATGGCGCTGGTGGCAGCGCTGTTTGCGAAGGGGTGGGTGCTGTGTCGAGGTTTGATTGTCCGGGCTCGGCTTGCGAGCTCGCAATTGAAGGCGTTGGTACTAACAGCAAGCACACCCCGTCAACGCCATTGCTGCACAATGTGCCGCTTGCAAGCACACAGCTTGTGCACGCCACTCGCCTGCAACAGCGTGCATGCGTACACGCACAAATAGACATGTACAAGCACACTCAAACAAATGCATGCATGCATGCATGCATGCATGCGTGCACTCGAACACACACACACACACACACACACACACACACACACACACACACACACAAACAAACAAACAAACAAACACACACGCTGTTCTGCGCCTCTCCGCAGGCGCATGGTGGAGCTGGGGCAGCTGCTCAGCTCGCCCGGCCTGGCGCCCTCCTCCCTGCTGCCCCAGCTGAGCGCCGCCACGCAGCGCGCAGCGGACGCCGCCGGCTACTCGCTGCTTTGCGGCCCCGACGGCGCGCAGCGGCGCAGCGCGGGCGGCCTGGGGAGCGCCAGCGCCAGCAGCGGCGGGCGCGGCAGCGGCGGCGGCGGCGGCGGCAGCAGCGGCGGCGCGGGGGCGCAGTTCCGGCTGGGGGATGTCGTGGTGGTTGGCAGCCAGCAGCGGACGCGCGGCGTAATCAGGTGGGTGGGGCCTGGGTGGCCGCTGGCGCGGTGGTCACAGGGGGTGCGAGCCTCTCCAGGGGCCTTTGCTCACAACGCTTTACGTCCTCTCCTCCTCTGGCCTTTGCGAAACGGGGGCAAGCCCCTCTCGACAACGCAGGAATGATGCTGCCAGGAACACCCCCATGCCTTGGACATTCACGCACGCAAACTCCTTTCAACCAAAAAAACGCCAGATGGCTCGGCCCCGTGGCCTTTGACCGGATTGACGTCGACTATGTGGGCATACACTTGGAGGCGCCCCGCGGCCGCCACGCCGGCACCGTGGGCGGCATCACCTATTTTGACGCCGAGGCCGGCGCGGCGGAGTTCGTGCGCGCGTCGAGGCTCGTGCCTGGCGCGGGCGGCGGCCCGGCACGGGTAGCCGAGTGAAGGGGGCGCGCGCGGGGTGGCTGGGGATTTTCCGTCGGCCCAGCTGAGCAGGTGCTTTGCAGCCTGAACTTGCGTGCGATAATGCGGGCGCACCGCGTGAGGCACCAGCGGCCTTGCAGGTTCGCTGGCCGGCTTGGGTGCGGCCGGGGCCGCGGGGGGGCCGGGCTTTTGTGCGGCTGAGTGTCCGGGAATACAGTACCACTGACAAGGGCGGGCCCCAACTTCAGAACACATAACATTGGGCAGCGATTGGGGTGTAGGGGGCAGTACAATAGTGCAGGCTCCGCAGAGTTACAACACAAACCTGCTTCCACAACGCATCACTTTGTGAACGAGCTGAGAAGCTCTTCTTATACCTCCCCTGTGAGCTGCGCACGCATGGAAGAGACGAACAAGCCGTGTGCTGGGTGACCTGTGTCTGTGCGTTACACACTATCCCCTACCACACACACAAACAACCAGAAGCTGCCAGGTTAACACCGCTGGTGACAATTTTGGGTGTGCTCGCGTGCGCGACCCCGGCGACAGGGCCGCCGCGCGTTGGCGGTGCCGGCCAACTGCTCAGCGCAAGCGGTGCGCCCAGGCGTGCCGGCTGCGACGAACAGACGCGGCAGTTGCGACCTCGCAGCTGTGCTGCAGCTGCGTAGGGCAGTGGCGACCGATCGGCAGCATGGCGTATGGTGTGTGTGCTGCCCTGACACCAGCTGATGCGCTTCGGTGATGCCGCTGGGCGGCGCGCGCTTGCGGCCGCCGGCAAGACGGAACGCGCACGGCTTGGTAAGAACGGCCACACCCCCTGTGCAGCTCCTGAATCGCCCTGACCAGGGGCGATTGAGTGACAAGTGCAAACGAAGGCTCACACCCATGACATGCGGCACATGGCACACATGTCATAACAAAGAAGCCGCCACTCCAAAAAATGCGCTTTGCTCACACCAGACCAAAACCAGATACAGCAGCTCCGATCAACCACCTGCAGGGAGCTCCTTCCAAGCACGCCTCATGACTATTTGTGTGTCTTCTGGAAGCGCATTATGCCTGGCGCCTGCTCCCACTGCTGCTGCTGCTGCTGTTGCCGCCCTGGCTGCCCCTGCTGCTGATAGTGCTGCCGCTGCCCCAGCGGTCGCACAGGCTGCCATGCCTGCGAACCGGCCTGGGCCTGCATCGGCCCTACCCTGTCCCCGCCAGGGCCCCCCACGCCAGCACCACCGCCTGCGCCGCCTCCGCCACCGGCGCTCACTGGCCGCCGGGCGCCGGCCCCGGCCGCCCCGCCGCTCCCGGCGCCGCCGATAGGGCCGCCCGAGAACGCGAAGGAAGAGAACGGCTCCGGCCGCGGTTGGCCCCCCGCCTGCTGGCCTGCCCCACCCGCCTGGCCAGGGGCGG
>NW_014008886.1:0-662 GCF_000611645.1 Monoraphidium neglectum | reverse complement strand
CCCCCCCCGCCTGGCCAGGGGCGGGGCCGCCTCCCCGCGGCACCGGCTGCCAGGTGGCCGGGCCCATGGCGCGCCCGAGCGCCTGGCCTGCGCCCTGCTGCTGGGGCGGCGGCTGCCGCTGCTGCGACAGCTGCTGCTGCTGCTGCGGGACCTGCTGGCCGGCTGGCGTAGGCGTCGGTCCAGTCGCCCTGAGTGCCTGCGGACGTTTCATGGAGGGTTGGATGATGCTGCCGCCATCAAAACGTACAGCTTCATAGGCTGGGTCGAAAAGTCCGTTTCAGGGCTTGCTGGGACGAGTCTCAAACCGAGGGGGCGCCGCCATGCGCCGGACACTCTTGATCGCTGTTGGCGCGTCATACCACAGTGCTATGCCAGCCACTCTGCTTGCACTGTCAGGGCGTGCCCCTCAGCAGCTGCCCTAGAACGGCCGCCACCCACAGGAAGGTGTCTCCACAAACCCCTGTAACACCCTCCTACAAGGCTGCCGTCTCTACAAGATGATGGGACCTCAAAAAAACCCCGAGCTCCCTCCCGGAGGGCGCCCGTCCCGTCCTCACCATTTGAAAGTCCGGCGAGAACTCCTCGTCCGGCCCGACCTCCCCCCGCTGCTGCGCCGCGAAGAACTCGCGGGCCTGCGCCATGACCTGGTCGTGGTGGTGGGG
>NW_014008887.1:2863-4800 GCF_000611645.1 Monoraphidium neglectum | reverse complement strand
CCTCCGCCCGCCGCGCCGTCTCGCTCATCCTAGTGCCTCCGGCTGCTGGTGGAGCACATCAGGTCCGCGCGCCCCTACTCGCTCGAGAATACAATCAGCGCGGGCGCGCTGGCCAATGAGCTCTTCCGCCGCTGCGCCCTCGGAGAGATTGGAGGCGGGGCCATCCCCAACCGGATGGTGGGTGTGTAGCAGGAGGGCCCCTTCCACCTGGGACAGCCGCGCGTCTAGCGCGCCACGCACAACAATGATTTCTGTGGGGAGGGGGATGGGCCTGGGCTTTCATTACCACCGACTGTGTGCGGCTGGGCTTGACCGCGTCGAGATGCGAGCTCGCGCCGCCCGTGCACGCCCGCATGCGGTAATCCCACGGCGCTCGCTCACTGCCCCTCTGCCGCGCGCCCCCTGGTATCTGCAGAGCGGGGCCATGGTCGATCAGCTGGTGGGAGCTGCTGACGTAGTGGTGATAAATGACTCCGCGCCGCTGCCGTGGCTAACCCAGCAGCAGCAGCAGCGGCGGCAGCAGCAGCAGCAGCAGCAGCAGCAGCAGCAGCGCCGCGGAGGTGGAGGTGGGGGCGGCGGCGGCGGCGGCGGCAGTCGCAGCCGCGGCGTAAAAGTGCAGGGGTTCTACCTGGTCGAGGCGCGGCTCCTGTTCCTGCCGCACAAGGATGGCGCGCGGGGCTGGAACGTGCTCCTCACGCTCGCACTGCGCAAAGACCCCCTGCCGGACGGGAACTCGGGGCTGCACTCCCTGTGCAACGGTGGGGCGGCGCGCGTATTCGGGAACATTCAAGTGACGGTGAGCACCATCAGCAGGGGATGGCCAGAGGGTCCAGCGGCAGCACCCAGGCTGGGAGGCAGTGATTGCCATGACGACGGACCCCCGCCCGGCGGGGCTTGCTTGCTGCATTGCGCGTGCCTACGCATGCAACCGCAAGTGCAGCAGGGTGTGTGCCCTTGCATGCAGGCGGGCGCGAGGCGCATGGGCATGCGTGGCTGGCTTTTGTTTTGTCCTCGCGCGTTGTTTTCTGTGCAATTGCGCCCAATCCCCCCCTCCTGAGCCGCTGCCAATGTGGTGGTGGTCGCCCTCTGCTTGATTGCCTCTCATACGTCCGCTCGTCCTTCCTTGTTGCGCGACAGGAGCTGCGCGGGCAGCCGCGCACTGGCGCGTACGGCAGCGACCCTGCGCCACCTGCGGCGGTCGTCCCCGTTTCTCGCGCTGGCGGCGGCAGCAGCAGCAGCGGCGGCGACGACGGCGCAAGCGGTAGCGGCGCGAGCACGGCGGCCAGCCGCGCAGCGGCAGGCGGCGGGGCGAGCACGAGCAGCAGCAGCGCCGGCGCTGGCGCCCCACCGGCGCCAACGCCGGCGCCCGCCGCGGCCGCTACGGCCGCCGCAGCTTCTGCTCCCAGCGCCGGCGAGGCCTGGCTGACGTCGCAGAGGCAGCTGCTCGAGTGGCGGCTGGGCCTGACCACCGGCACGCCGGTGCTGCTCGTGGATCCCGCCTCGGGCGTCATAATGGGGCGCGCCGAGGCAGTTGACGCGCCATTGCCGAACGACGCGCGCGCCGCTGCGGGCGCAGGGCACGCGCCGACGCCGCTCACGGTGGGCGGCTGGCCCCCCAAGGGGCGGTACATGCTGGCCCTGCGCGTGACTGAGGTGCGGCGTGAGGGGCCGCTGGGCGGCGGCGTCGTCGACGTCCACCACCCCATCTTTGTGGCCGCGGCGTGCCCTGTGGTGCAGCCGCTGCCGGCGCAAAAGGCGGTGATCCTGGGCTCGCCGCTCAAGAGCGGCGGCGGCGGCGGCGGTGAGGGGGGCGGCGACGACGAGGCGCAATCGCCGCCGGGCAAGAAGGGGCCGGGCGGCCAAGAGAGCCGCAGCCAGGGCGAGCGCGCGCCGCGCCGCCGCGTCCAGCTTTTCCCTCCGGCGGGGGGCAGTGGCGG
>NW_014008887.1:0-2083 GCF_000611645.1 Monoraphidium neglectum | reverse complement strand
GGGGCAGGCGGGAGCGACGATGGAGGCAGGGGCAGGGTTGGAGCCGCAGGTGGAGGGCGAAGAGGGGCCGCGGCGCGCGTGGGCTGGCAGCAGCAACATCAGCCGCATCAGCAGCAGACGCAGCAGCAGCAGCAGCAGCAGCAGACGCAGCAGCAGCAGCAGCAGCAGCAGCAGCAGCAGCAGCAGCAGCAGCAGCAGCAGCAGCAGCACGAGGACGTGGGCAGCGGCGTCAGGAAGAGGCGCGAGCGTTGCCGTCTCTGTCAGGCGGCCGCGAGCCGCCGGAGCCCTTTGCTTGAAGCCGGTGTGGACGGGTGGCGTGTGTGTTGGCATGCGCTCAGCAGAGGGGCGGCGGCAGTGCCGCTTGTTTTTTTGCATGTGGGCGGGCGTGGTTTTGGGAAGCCGGCGTCTTGTGCAGCGCCGGTCTGCTTGAGAAGCAGCGGCCCGTGCCGGGCGCGCGTAGGGCCACCGCGGGCAGGCGTGGACGCACGGGCATGCATGCACGTTGAGGGTCCAGGCGGGCGCCTGCGGCCGCGTGTCTCCAAGTAAATGTATCTTCTTTGCCGGCATGCAGATGTGAGGAGGGTCACGGGCGCACGCACTGCCCGCCAGCCTGCTGCTCGCGGCTGTTGCTTTGCCGGGCTGTTTGGCCCCGCCCTGCCCTGCACAGGCAGGTGGGCCGAGGGGCGTCAATCTGTGCGGCAGCCGCATGCAAATGAACTCAACGGCGGTCTGCCTCGCGCCGTCGAGTGCCTGCATCGTTCAGCCACAATCTCGTAATCTAGCGGCGCCTCTGTTCGCATGCACATGGCCAGCAGTCCCCATAGATGAACAACGCCCGGCAGCGCCCGAGCAGCATGTTGAGAACACACGCCCAGACCTGGCCGGCCCCACGTGAACAAAGGAACCTGCGTTCTCGGGGCGCCGCCTCGTCCACTTGTTTGCGCACACACTCTCGGCGCAGCAGGCATCCAAACGGATAGTGCTTTGAATTACAATAAATGACCATTTTCACCCAACCAGTGCGCACAGCGTTGATGCCGGCAGCGACCGGACATGCGGTTGCAATGACGTCACGTGAACAAGCAGCTGCTGGGACCGCGCATGATCTGCACATCCATCCAGCATCCAGGAGTGCTGGCAATGTCGTGACAGGGAAGCGAGCATCGCCAGTGTGTGGGTGGAATACATGCCAGGCGCCTGGTAGAACAGTCACCGGACACTGCGCGGGCAGCAACCGCGGCGCTGGACAGGCAAAAGCCGCAGCTCTGCTGTCCTATCTGCCCGCTCCCAGTCACCAGTTCATGTACAACCGTTTGCTTGGATCGTATTCATACGACCCTCTGTCGCTCTGCTCGCATAATCCACTGCGCACCGCGTTCAAAGTTGCCCGGTGTTTGTGTTTTGTACACTCGAGGAGGCTAACACGAAGCTTATGCATGTTCGAGTCTTTGCACCATTTTTACCAGGCGTTTCCGGCCGCGTGCCAGTGGAGCCACTCTACAGCCAGAGTCGCTGGATCCCATCATCAAGGTCGGACGCCCGAATCAGGGTGAGCGAGAGGCAAGGACCGCCCTGTTGCGTTGTAACATGCAAACTCTCTACGTTAGCTTGGGTGGCGGGCAGGTCGATCCCGCCGCCGTCCCCGCTTCCCGCCCGGCGGGCCTGAACTCCTCATCAGCGCGCTCTGCGGTTCGATGAGGCTGGACGACGGCGCTGTCTATCTGATGCCCCACACTTGATGCATACCACACCAGGTACAATAAGTGATTCAGTGTGGTCACGATGAACACGAGCGCGGCTCAGGCCACCGCTATGGGTCCGCAGAGGGAGCAGGCGCAGTCAGGTGCGTGGGCGCTTGCAGCAGACAATCAGGGTTTCGGGTGGCCGTAACGGGTCACGCAGGGGACGCATGCCATCATGCCTGCCTCATGCCACGCTCTTGTGGGCACGCATGCGTGTATGCATGGAGGGCATGCCCATGCACAGTGGCGAGGCACGAGGCCGGCATGCACGCATGCGTCCCCTGCATGCTCAGGCACGTGCGTCCACATGGGCGCGTCGCCAACCCCACGGACTCTAAAAG
>NW_014008888.1:3493-4216 GCF_000611645.1 Monoraphidium neglectum | reverse complement strand
CCCCCACCCTTCCCAGGTGTTCAGCGTCGGGGACATCCGGCCCGCACAGGTCGCAGAGCCAGAGGCGCGCGCGGCGCTGGTCTGGATTCTGGGGCAGTTTGGCGCGCACGTAGCAGGTTTGGGGGGTGGTGTCGGTCGGCGCGCACCTTGGGGGGAGGCCGGGAGGGTGGCTTGTGTTGCCCGCCTGATATAGGCCCACCCGCCAGTTTGGCTGATGAGCAGTGAAGTGTTGGCTTCTTGGCCAAGCGAGGGCCGCCGCCAGCTGCGCCGAGCCGTTCGGAACGCGACACGCGTACCGCGACGTCTCGCGCAGCGTGGCCGAGCCCGCATCTTTCCAATGTTGGGCCCGTTGTTGCGCTCGTGCCCGGCTCTTCACCTTACTGTCGTCACATCCGCCCCTCTTCCACTCCCCTGACCCCTTCTTCCACCCTCCTTTCGCCCACCCGTGCGTTGCCGTCACTGCAGCCGCCCCCTACCTGCTCCAGCCCCTGGCGGATGGCTTCTCGACAGAGCCGCCCGCGGTCCGCCTGGCGCTGCTGACCGCGGCCGCCAAAATCTTCTTCAAGCGGCCGCCGGAGGGGCAGAAGCTGCTGGGCGCCTGCCTGGCGGCAGGGCTGGGTGACACGGACCAGGACGTGCACGACAGGGCGCTGCTGTACTACAGGTGTGTGTGTGGAGGGGGCGTCAGGGGGTGTTGCTTGCAAGCGCGCGCGCGCGCGCGTG
>NW_014008888.1:0-3303 GCF_000611645.1 Monoraphidium neglectum | reverse complement strand
TGTGTGTGTGTGTGTGTGTGTGTGTGTGTTTGTGTGTGTGTGTGTGTGTGTGTGTGTGTGCGTGTGCGTGTGTGTGTGTGTGTGCCCGTGTGTGCCCGTGTGTGCCCGTGTGTGCCCATGTGTGCATGCGTGCACGTACACGCCTGCAAATGCATGCAACAGCGTGTGTGCATGTCTGTACATGCATGTGTGTATGCGTATCGCTCCGTGGTGCACGCTTGGAGACAGCGAGAGAAAGGCTTGTCGTCTGATTCTTGAATCGGCGCGCTAGCTCTGATGCTGCGCCAAAGCGCACACCTCTGCCGCCCACCTATGCAGCAAGCTACCCTGCCTGCCCCCGCGGCCGTCCCCCGCCAGCACCGGGCAGGCCGTTTTGTCAACCCCTGAATCTGCTCCGCCCGTTTCCACACCCGCTGCGCCCCTTTGCTGCCCTCCAGGCTGCTGCGGCATGACGTGAGCGCGGCCGAGAAGGTGATCTCCTCGCCAGAGGAGGCCATGTACCACTTCACAGAGGACCAGTCCCCAGAGGTGGGGCCGCACGCCCCACGCCCTAGTCACGACCCCCTGCCCACGGCCCAGGGCGCCGCGTGAAAGCCCGGGCGGCGGGAGCCGGCGCAGCCAGGGGGCAAAGCCCTGCGCAGGGGGACGCCGAGGCGGCAGTAGCGGCGCTCATCACGGCGAGGCGCCGCCCGCATGCGCTGCTGCCGCCGCCCGTCGCGGCGGGCCGGACGCTCCCTCCCTCCCTCCTCCTCCCCTCCCTGCGTCGTGGACCCCTGTTATTGTCGGACATATTGATCCATGCATCTCTGCGTCACTCCGTCACTCCATCTCCCCGTCACTTCGTCAGGCCCAGGAGCAGATCTTTGAGGAGTTCAACAGCCTCAGCGTGATCTACCAGCAGCCAGCCTCTTCCTTCGTTGAGGCCTCACAGTACCACCAACCGCCCGAGGACGACCCCGCCGCCGACGCCCCAGCGGCCGGCGGCGGCGCGGCCGGCGGCGGCGGCGGCGGCGGGGGCGGCGGCGGGGACCAGGAGACGAGCCTGCTGGCGGCGGCGCAGGGGGATCTGCTTTCGCTGGACGACGACGCGCCGGCAGCAGGCGGCGCGGCGGCGGCGGTGGGCGCGGCGGCGCAGCAGCGGAGCGTTGGGGGGAGCCTGCTGGATTTAGAGGCGGAGTACAGCGCCCCGGCCCCGGCCCAGCCGCAGCAGCAGCAGCAGCAGCTGGCCGCGTTTGGCGGCGGCCTCGACAGCCTGCTTGGCGGGGACCTTGGGACCGGTGGCGCTGCGGCCGCGGCGCAGCCGCCGCAGGGGCTGTCGCTGGCGGCGGCGGCCAAGGTGATGCCCGGGGTGTTCCAGGAGAAGTGGAAGCGGCTGGGGGCGGCGCACCAGTACGTGGATACCCTAAACATGGCCACGGTGAGGCCGGCTGTGCGACGTTTTTGCTGGTTGCGCTGCATAGATGACTAGAGGAAATCCGTCATGGAGGCAGCCCAACCCCACGAGTGGCTGTTGCAACGGGTGTGGGCGGGGGCGCTGGTCGGGCCGGGCTGACGGCTGGGCCGCGGGCTTGCACGCGCCGAACCCCCCTCCACCCGTTGTGCCCGTACATATGCGCAGGTGGCCGCGCTGGCGTCCAACAACCACAGGGACTTCTGCGCGCACGTGGCGCAGGCCAACATACACACGATGGCGTGCGGGGGCCAGCCGCCCGCGTACAAGTGAGCATGCGGCCTCTCTGCCCTCGAGCCACGGGCCAGGGCGCTCATCCGCCAGCCCCCCGCTGGCAAGTCGGCAGACTGCCTCTCTCACGGCCGTGCCCTGGAGTGTTCAAATTGCCGACCCACGGCGTCCCGTTGTCAAGACAATAAGTCACACTTTCAACAATCACACGCAGCACACTTGAAGAAAGCACACAGTCCCATGACGAACCGCAAAGGGCGCCCCGGCCATCACCACACAGCTTTGTCACCATACACACACCCGTGCCGAGCTCTCACCGGCGCTCAAAACTTCGCAGGTACTACTTTTATGGGCAGGAGGCTGGCACTGGGGCGCTGTTCCTGGTTGAGATGGTCGTGGCCACCGAGGCACGCCAGGCGAGCTTCACGGTCAAGGCGGAAGCGCCGCAGCAGCTGCCCGCGTTTCTGGAGGTGTGGCGGGTCGTCATGGCTGCGTTCTACCGGTGACCGCGCTGGGGGCAATTGTAACTGCGGTGATCAGCAGACGGGAATTTTGAGCGTCAGAGGTGTACCGGTTCAAACACTGGTGTGACCCTATGCCGAGAACAGCACACTGCCCTGCGTGCAAGCTGCACTTCAACCGGCAACTCCAGAGTAGGGCAGCATACATGATACCCTTGGTGTTTTGGGTGCCATGATTGCGGCGCCTCATGAGCACAAGCACATGGGTATGTTGAGCTTGACATACAGTGTGGTGCGTTGGATCGGATATTAGCACGTGCCTGTGCCACCTGCCACGCAGCTTCGTTCATGGTGACGAGGGGCATGCAGCAACAGGCGTAGGTGCTCACCAGGCAGCCCTGCACCCGCTGTTGCAAGCACTCAGCTAGCATCAAACGATATCGCGGTAGTGCACGCTACCGTGACACGTAATTCGCTCAAGTCGACCGCAGATCACGCGGTCAATGCATCTTTCGCGCGTGCTTGAGGTTGGTGCTCATTCAGCAGCATGAGACCGCCGATATAATGGAGTGAACCACGATCTTGGAGTCTTGCAGCTCGATGGTTGCCCTCGCGGCAGCCGACCGCATCGCGGCGCTTCTGCCGCAGCTCAAGGCTGGCGGCCAGCAGGATGCTGTCAACGCCGCGCGCGCCCTGATCGCAGAGGGCAACGTCAGCCTGCAGCACTTGCGCGAGCGCAAGGTCACCCCAAAGCTCGCCGCCCTCGTGTGCGACAAGGTGCGAACGACGATCCGCCTGCAGTCAACAAGCGGTGGGGCGGCACGCGTGCACGTCGCGCCGCTGCAGGGGCGCAAGCTCGCGGCACGTACCAAAAAGTGCGCATGGCGCTCTGCATATACCGCAGGACCCGGCTGTCCGCGGTGCGGCGGTGCAGGTCCTTTCGGCTGCGGCCGTCAATGGCAGGGACGGGGCGCGCGACCTGGGGGTTGCAGTTGGGCCGCTGCTCGACCTCTTGGGGGCCGCGGGGGCGGGGCCTCAGGCAGGGCCAGACGCGGAAACGCATGCACAGCTTCAGCAGCATGCGGCGCTGCTTCTGTGGAGGATCGCGGACGACGATCCCGCCGGCCGCGGCCCGCTGGCCGGCGCGGCCGCCGCGTGGCC
>NW_014008889.1:1724-4778 GCF_000611645.1 Monoraphidium neglectum | reverse complement strand
CGAGGGGGACAGGCACCTCGTGACGGCGGGCGCGGCGAGGGCGGCGGCGGCGGCGGCGGCGGGAGCAGGGGCAGGGCCGGTGCCCGGCCGCGCAGCCCGCGCGGCGCGGGCGCAGACGCTTGCTCCGGCTCTGTGGGTGCGGAGGCGGCGCCCGGCGAGGCCGGGCGCTTCCGTGTGTATGTCTCGCGTGAGGGTCGGGTCTGCGTCCGGTTCGTTGAGCCGCCGCCGATGCGTGACCCGCGGCTTGGCGGGGACGACCGCGGGCGCGAGCGGGAGCGGGAGTGGGAGCGGGAGCGGCAGGGGCAGCGATGCGGAGGCGGGGGCGGCGGGGACCACCGCGGGCGAGACTCGCGGGGCGGCGGCGGCGGCGGAGGCAAGCGCGCGGGTTTGGGCAGGGACGCGAGCGGGGAGGCATCAAAGCGCCCCAGGCGCGGCGAGGAGAGCGGCGCAGCGCCGCGGGCCGCCGCCTTGCAGCGCGGCGCGGCGCAGGAGCGCCCGCGGGCGCGCGAGCGGGGCACGCGGTCGCCGGAGCGTGCGCGTACGCCGCAGGCCGGCGGCGACGACGCAAGGGAGGGGCCACGGCGGGCAGGGACGCGCGACACGCCTCCTGGCGGTGGCGCCGACCGCGCACAGTCTGGCGCCGATAGGGTGCCTCGGGAGGAGCAGCAGGAGCAGCAGTGGCAGCACCAGCAGCAGCAGCAGCAGCAGCAGGAGCAGCAGCCCATGGATGTCGACGCCGGCCCTGCCGGGCGCACCTGCCCGCCCACTGCAGTGCCCAATCACGCATTCTCTGCCGTCAGCGACGGCGCAGGCGCGGAGCCGGGCGGCCTGCTGCCGAGCGCGCCGCCACGGCCGCCGCCGGCGGCCGTGCGGACGGCGCCGTCTGCGCCCGAGTGGCGCGAGGCGGCGCTCAGGTGCCCTGGCGCCCCCGTGACGCCTGTCTGTGAGAGTGAGGGGGAGCACGGCGGCGGCCCGCCGCGCTTCACGCCCGCCAAGCCCGAGCTCGGGCGGCCGCAGGACGCGCCGCCGCCTGGCGCGCCCTTTGACGCTTGGGCGCCGCAAGCGCCCGCGGCAGGGCCCGGGCAGAGCGACGGCGAGGCTGCCGCGTGCGCGAAGGCGGGCCGGCGGGGCGGCGCGGGGCAGCAGGAGCGGCCGCAGCCGTCGGCGGCGCTGGGGTTTGGGGCTGCGGGGACTGCAGCGTACGCGATGGGCGCGCCGGCAGCGGCCGCGCCCGGCGCGGCCGTGGCTGCGGTGGTGGGAGACGCGCCCGCTGACGAGGTCGGCAACGATGCAGACGTGGAGTTTGAAAGGGCGGGCACGCCGGATTTCATCCCCCTGACGGATCAAGGCCAATGCCAGGCTGACTGTGTGCCGAGGGCTGCGGCGCAGCCAGCGCCCGTCGCGGGCCCCAAGCAGCCTGTGTCACCGCTGGCGGCGGCCGCTGCGCCGGCATGCGATGTCTTTTGACTCGTGGAGGGGGCTGCTCTGGTCCTGTGCTTTTTGCACTTTGAGGCTTTCGATTAGACTACAGGGGACGCACCGGGGAATTCTGGGCGGTGCCTTTACACTTTTGTTGGTCTGCCCCCACCTGTCGGCCGCCTGTTGCGGCGTTCTCTGTTGGTGCCCTGTTTCCACATCCATTCCTTGCTATGGTGGGCCCAGCAACCCAGGCCGCTTGCATAGTAGCGCTGGGCCCGAAAGCTCTGGAGCGCTGCAGCAATGCAGCGGGCCGGGCCGCCGCCGCCCTGGCGGCCGCTTGAATTGCTTCGCTTGCCTCGTTGCTCTGCTCTTGAGCACTGCGCATCACATCAGACCGGCATTGCTTCTGAGACCCACCAATCTGGGTCACTTATGAGGTTGTAATTGGAGCCTTGAACAACACAAATGCACGCAGCCAACAAAAGTAGTAGCGAGCCAGCAGAGGGCCGGTCTGTTTGGATTCCGAACAAAGGAAGTCAAAAGTGTTTTGATCAATTCAGAGGCCAGGCGAAAGGCACGCCTGGCATGCCCCAGCTCTGGAGCGCGGGTGGCGAGCACACGCAGCGCGCACGCGCCTGCCTGGCATGATGCACGCGCGCCGCGGAGAGGCTGCCGAAATGGCAGCAGAAAGCGCAATCGCGGGGCAGGGGCTCGATAATGGCAACGGCAAGAATGGCAGCGGCCGCAAAAGCGGCGGCCGCTGCGGCGCGGCAGGGCGTGGGGTGCACCCCTCCCCAAATCGCGAACAACCTCCATACTGTCATCAGATGGGATTATCAGATCAGCCAAGCGCAGACACTTGCCACGGCGGCGGCTCCCGAACGCAGATCGGCGCGTCACGCGCGCACCGCCACCGTGGCGGCGGGGCCCTTGCCGGCAGCCGCCGCCGACGCCGGCGCCGCCGCACTGCCCTCGGGCTCCCAATCGCTGGCGCTGCTCTCGCTGCTCCGAGCGCTCGCCCAGCTCAGCACCCGCCGCAGCAGGGACTTGCGCTTCCCGACCAGCTGCGCAGCGGCTGCAGAGGAGACTGCGCCGGCACTGCCGGCCGTCGCGCCCGCCGTCGACACCGGGCTCTCGCAGCCGTCGGCGCCGCCGGCGCCCGTGGCCGCGGCGCCGCCGCCGAGGGCGAGGATGCGAGCCGCGTTCTCCTCGTAGAGCGCCAGCAGCGGCGCCGTGCGCTCCGCGTACAGGCGCGCCTCCTCTGCGGCGACGAGCGCGCAGAGCTCTGGGCTGGCCGCGTGCTCTGACAGCAGGGCGCCCAGGGCGGCGGCGAGGGCGTCGGCGTTGGGCTCACTGAATACCATGGGCGGCTTGATCTTGATAACCTGGGGGATATCATGAAAACAAGAAAGTTAGGAGCACGGCTTCGAACCAGGATCAGCAGCGGAAGGGTGCCGCCCCGGCGGCACCCACCGCACCCCTGAGAGCCCGCACATGGCTGCCACAGCTGGCGGCGGCGGCGTCCACCACGCATGCCAGCGGCAGTGGCCGGCGTCACACACACACACACACACACACACACACACACACACACACACACACACACACACACACACACACACACACGCGCGCGCG
>NW_014008889.1:0-970 GCF_000611645.1 Monoraphidium neglectum | reverse complement strand
CACACACACACACACACACACACACACACACACACACACACACACACACACACACACACACACACACACACGTGCGCGCGGGCGCCAGGAGGCAAGGCAGGCACGCCTCGCTCACAAGAAGCACCCACACGCCGCGACGCATCAAACTCAATCAGCGGACCGACAAAAAACACACGCAATCCAGCGCAAGCTGCCCACCTGGTCGAAGGGGCCGTCAGTGCTGAGAAGCACTTTGAAGCGCTCCTTGGCGCTCTCCTTGAGCCACCTGCGGCCGCGGCACAGTTGGCGGCGTGTGTTCCATGCAAGGTGAGCGTGTGCCCTTACGTTGACTGTGTACGCGCTTTACGGTGCATTAAGACAATGCGTGGGCGAGTGACGTCAGCAGCCGGCATCTCGCAGGGTCGGGTCAGACAACCGCGCCGCCCCGCCAACGGTTGCGAGTGTTGGGTGCGCGGCCGAGCAGGCGCAAGGGGCAGGGCCCACCAGGAGTGCGGGCCCCATGTGAGAGGGCGGGGGCGGGCCGGGGGCCGGGGCAGGGAATAGGCGATGCGGCAGCCCCGGCGGTCTGGTACCGCGGGACGTCAGCTACGAGTTGAGTCGTGCGGCCGCCGGGGCGGGCGCACCTGGCCATCGCTGGGGCGTAAGCCTTGCTGGCCGCATCAGTGACGATGTCGATACCAATGAAGAGTCCGCGGCCGCGGACGTCGCCGATGACCTCGGGGTAGAGGGCCTGCGGGGCCGAGGTTGGGTTGCAGGTTGTGGATCGGTGATCTGGTTGTGATCAAGGGCGGAAGCGGCGGTTGCGGCCGAGGACTCGGTCGCGCCCCATAATCAAGCATTTGAGAGCACGCGTCCACCCTGCACGCACGCACGAACGCACGCACGCACGCACGCACGCACGCACACACACACTCGCACACACACACACACACACACGCACACACACACGCACACACTCACACACCCACAC
>NW_014008890.1:2888-4513 GCF_000611645.1 Monoraphidium neglectum | reverse complement strand
CAGACGATCATAGGCAGCGCGGGAGCACGCCAAGTTTGAATTTTCTGAACGACCACGCAAGATATGAGACCACGACCACCGTCAAAGAACGTCACGCAGATATGGGGACTGCTCTGCCTAGCCTGAGTGCAGGCGCTGCCACCGGAACAAGTGCAGTTGATGCGCCTGCTGCGCCTTGTCCGATTGGTCTGTGCGCGCACACCGCTATGCCTCAGCTCACCACGCCCATGCCCAGCCTGACAAGCCCCATCACCACACTCTGGACGCCTGCAGGACCCCAGTGGATGAAAGCGGACGCGCGGTTGGGCTGCGACGTGATCTCGCGCGCGAACGCAAGCCGCAACACCATGCTGTGTACAACTGCGACCACAGCGCTGCACACCATCACACACCACGCGCCAAATGCGGCATGCGCACCAAACCCTGCACCACATATGCCAACCCAGGACCCTATGGCTGGCATCGTACATTGTGACCGCACAACCGCGCAAAACGCATGTGCAGGGTGTGCGCCACGTCCAACCATCCCGGGCCTAGAGCAGCCTTGCAGCGACAATACGCCAGCAGCAAACGTACAGCCAGCCACCCCTCCATTATTTGAATGCATGCAGTTGCCAAGAGCCTGTCAGGGTATCGTGACCCTGCCTCCTGCGCGCCACGCACTCCCAGCCGCGTGCAGAACGGCAACGTTAGGCGTGACCAGCCGCAACAACGCGCAGCATGAAACAGGCAATGCAGACCCGATGTCAGATGCCCGCATGTTGCGGCATGGAGGCCCTCAGAAAAATTACATAAGCCTTGCGGGCAAGTGTGCAAGAGGGAAAGGGAATGGGGCCCCTGCTCAAGCGCGCCTGGTGACACGCGTGTGCGCTGCGGTGAAGCATCACTGCTGCAGGAGTGCCAAACCCCAACAGGCGCACGGTTTGGCAAAAGCTACATTGATGCGTGAAGATGCGCTGGAGCTCGGTGACATATCACTGCCGAGCGCCCAGTACAAATACCGCGACACCCAGCGCGACCGCGAGACGATCACCTGGTGGCGCGCAACAACATCAAACGTAGATAAAACTACGTATCCGCCACGCAACTGCCCGAAGAGGCTTAGCCGCGCAGGTCAATGCACCAGAGTCACCCGCCAGGGTGAGACGCGCACCTCTGCACCACTGCCGCGCGCACCTACGCCGGCGGGAGACGACGGCTGCAAGACCACTGGGGGCGACAACCATACTGCTTCCCAAAACCAGGCATGGGAAACACACAAAGAAACCAGCATGGGGGGAAGCAATAGAGCAGGGGACTGGACCGCGACTGCGGCATCATTAATTGCGCTTGTGTGGGTTGCTGCGAGGTGGCAAGACGGCAAACCCCGCACGATATGCGTGTGGACAATAAGAAAGTGGTGGCTTTCTCTTATTATAATGCTGATGGCGCAGCCTGCAGGGGCGGCAGCTGCCCCAACACTCTCAAACATAGCCCACCTAGCAGTGCCCGAGATGGCAGCAGCAGCAACGGTAATGCTGATGGCAGTTGCGCCCTGCCTCCAGGGAGCCCTAACAGCAGTATACAGCACGGCGGCAGCTGTTTTCGCCTTGAGAAGGCGCCGCGCGTGGGGCAAAAGAGTGTGT
>NW_014008890.1:0-2407 GCF_000611645.1 Monoraphidium neglectum | reverse complement strand
GGGCCCTTCATGACATGACCCCCGGCGCCTCCGTGCCGGCACATGCAGCGCGCTCACACATAACCGGTGGTAATCACAAAACACTGGCACCGCTCACTTGCGAGGAGGGCGCCCAAAACGGGGCCGGGTACACCATCAGCACCGCTGCCCGGCCGCAACCCGATATGCAGCCAGCGACGATGCCCGCGGGACCGGGAGCGCTGCGTGGAGGCGGCCTGGCGCGACTCCGCAGGGGGCGGGCCCCGCGGGGCCAAGACGACCGCTGGGTCCAACCGCCAGCTGGAACATACTGTGAGGCGCAGGAGCAAGGCTTCTGCGGGGCGCATGCTCTGAACGCGCTGCTGGGCGGACGGGCGATACCTGGAGAGGGGATGGTACGATATATGCGTGAACACTGGCCTGCAGGGGAAGAAGCGGGCCACTATACAGGGGAGGGGTGGTTTACCTCCGAAGCCCTCAATAGGTGGCTGTATGAACACACACCGCCAGAGCTACATGTGTCAATTCACCCCCTGCTATTGGAAATGGAGGGCCCGGGCAACCTGACAGGCACAGAGCTGAAGTGGCGTCTAGAACACCATGGGTGTGACTGCGCACTGGTTCACGCACCCGACCACTGGATCGCCCTCGTGAAATGCGCTGACGGGCAGTGGTACGAAGCGGACTCCATCCCTTTCGGCGCCAACGGAAACAAAATCAAAAGGATGACCGACGCTGACTGGGAGTATGGCGTGACCACGGGGGGCTGGAGCGTCAACGTACTGGCCCCGATCGACGCCGCCCGCGCCCAAACAATTGGGGCACAACCTGGCAGAGGAGCGGGAGGGGCGGAGCGCCCCCCCGCGGACTTTGTAGCAGTGCCGCTTGCCCAGCTGCGGCTGGCCATTAGCGCAGCCCCCACCCGCAGCGCCGGGGCGAATGCGATGCCCACGAATGCGGCCATCGCCCGCCGCGCAGAGGTTGAAAAGCGCAAGGCCTCAGAACTGCACAGCCGCAGAGACGCGCCAACAGAATTGACAAATCGCACGGGCATGCGGGGGAGTGAGGCGGCCGCGGCCCATGAGGAAGGGCAGCGGCGACTGATGCCGGCGACCGCCGTCGCCTCGCAAGCCAAGAACGAGGGCGCAGCGGCGGCCATGGGACGCGCGCCTACTCAGCAGGTGCCGGTAATGATGCCAAAACGACGCGAGCTCGCCCTCAAATACTGTGCACCAGCCCATAAAAGGGTCTCAAAACATGCAGGTCAGAAACGACGGATGGTGATTCAAACCGACGCGCGGCAGAAGCGCATCACCGACCTCTGGAAATTCAAGGCAATACCTGCTGCGACACTCGTGCCTCCTACAGCAAGGGTGCCTGAGACTGCAGAGATGGACAGGAGTGGCAAGGCCACATGCGAACTGCGCAAGCAGGCTCACGCAACCACAGCGCCCGCCCCAGCGACCACCCCAGCACCTGCTGCTGGTGGTAGAAACTCGGAAAAGAGAGAACGCCAGCGTACGCGGCGTCAGGCAGCTCGCGCGCTCAAAGAACGGGCGGATCTGGACCGCGCCGCCGCCATGCGACAGGACGGGGAAATTCTCGACCGCACTACAAAGCTCTCAATGCTTACACTGAACGTGCAAGGAATCGGCACATTCTTAGGCCACCTGCGCGAACTCATGGCCAAGACAGCGCATGCGCCGCCCGACATTATTGTACTCACAGAAACCAAGCAGACTTGCAAGAATCGCATACTTAAAAAGCTGCTCACACCCTTGTTGCATGGCTACAACTATGCATGCACCGCCGCTCCTCTTGAAAATGACAGGGGCCCCCGAGCGGGGGTTCTTGTGGCGGTGCGCAGGGCGGCGGTGCCTCACTGCACCATCACCTTCTCCGAGCCGGCAGACCACGCCTTGAGAGGGCACTACCTCACTGCGCTCTTGGATGGGCGGGCACATGGCAGCCTCCGCATCATCGGGCTGTACGTCCCCTGCGCGGGATCAGCAGACGCTGACCTGGGGGCCAGCATCAGGGTGCAGCTGGAGGCAGACACAATAGACAGGGACGCGCGACACACGCTCGTTGCTGGGGACATGAACGCAGCGCTGTACCCAAGCGACAGGACAGTGGGGGAGGAGAGCCCCCGCGCATACACCCACGACCGCGCGCACAGGGCTGCGATGGAGGGCCTGCGATTGGCGCCCGTTGACGCACTGCCCACACCAGATGCGACGCACGCTAGGCTGAAAACATTCCGGAGTCAAGACAAGGCTTGATCAGCAGGATTGATGACGTGCTAACAACAGTCCCAAAGGAAGACCTGGCCAACATGGGGGCCGAGGTGGAGGTGCAAACTCACTGCATGGAAGGGGCCAGTACTGATCACGACGCACTTGAGGTCAGACTGCCATGGGCGGCCCTA
>NW_014008891.1:0-4034 GCF_000611645.1 Monoraphidium neglectum | reverse complement strand
TTAAGGAGGGAGGTTTGGGGTGAGATGGGGTGCGAGGGTGGGGGCAGGGCCGGGCAAGCGGCAAGGAAAAGCAGGGGGTGGGCTGTGGGGTGAGTCAGAAGGGGGCGGGGCTATTCCCTGGTGCAGTCGTGGTTGAGCAGACGAGGGGGGTTTGCTGGGAGACGTGCCGGCCAGGGCGAGCTGGGGTGGTGGGCGCGATGTGGTGTGCGCGGGGCGCGCGCCTCACCTGGCAGGAGGGGCGCAGGGCGGGGTCAGACGCCAGGTAGCGCCCCGCCAGGATCTCAGCAGGACCTTGATATTTTGGGGGTAGGGGGCGGCGTGTGAAGCATGGGTTCAGGACGGTTGTTTCAGTATTGGTGGATGATTTGCACGCGTGTTAGGAATCCGATGCACCGCGAAACATTAAGCCTGTGAGCCTGCTGCCTGCCCAGTGCCCCGGCGCCACCACGGCCATGGCGGCGCCCCAGATCATCACCGTAATGATCTGCCATGTCGAATGAGGTGATGCCGGCGTCGCGGAACGCCCCAAAATCGGCGATGGCGTCGCGGCCCGCGGTGCGGTCTGTGGCCTTGTCGCCCTTGTGGCCGCCGCTCAGCTGCCAGCAGCCTGCGGCGCAAGCAGGAAGCCCCGCATCAAGCTGCTTGAGGCGCGGCGGCGGTGCAGGCGTCGCATCGGGCACGACACATCTGTTTTTGCATGCAGCACTCGGTTGTGCATAGAGCAAGGATGCCGGCCACCCTGCTGCTGCTCGTGCCAGCCACTTTGCGGGGCGCTCTGCACCGCTTGGTGCAGCTCAGCCTGTGCGACGCTCGAGGTCATGTCAAGTTTTGATGTGTGCCGAAGTCAGGGGGCCCTCACCTTTGATGACCCGGCTGACCGAGAGCTGCGGCGTGAGGGCTGCCTTGGGCACGAGCGGCAGCGCGGCCTCAGCAGCTGCCCACGCCGACGGCACGGCAAAGCCCCCGGCGGCGCCGACGGCTCCGGCGACGGCCGCAGTTGCAGCTGATGCCAGAAGATGTCTCCGGTTCGGCAGTCCACAGACGCTCTGCTGCTGCTCATTGTCATCGCTCATTGATTGGCCCTGCTGGTGATGCTGCGCCGAGGCCGCGCGCCGCATGCCGCGGGCTCCAGGCAGGCGCAACGGCTGCGTGCAGGAGGGAGTACATTGAGGCAGACGCTGTGCAGCCACTCCATTTGTCATGCACCGCTGCATTTTGGGGACGCTTCCGCAAAATCAAGTCGATGCGGATGAGTGTGGACCAAGACAACGCGAAACTATTTTTGCTGCGTGAGGAAGAGGCGGATCCTGACGGAGGGTTGCAGTATACAATACGCAGCAGTGCATGCTGATCAAGCTGAAAGGTCAGCGGGAGTGGCAGGACCCACTTGGTGACGTGCCAGCCACATCAACACACCAACCTGAAGGGCTGCATTTCACGCCAAGTTATTTCATGCATAACGGCGCGCACCGTTTCCAAGCCATTCGTAATTCTCGTCTACCTGGCTGCGCGGGAATGTATGCAGGCAAGAATACGCAGGCCGCGGTGAGAGCACCCCCGCCTGTGTCCTGGGCTGCCCGCCCCCTGCACGGGGCAGCATCGAGGGTGCTTGCTGGAAAGAGCGCTGCGTCGTGTGTTGGCACTTGTCCAGCGAGATTGCACGTGTTCGCACCCAGATGCGGCGGCAAAGCTGTGCATCACGTGATCCACCAGCCCTCCGCCCGGCTTGACGACGTATGTCGGCAATCCCTCTCTGTTCTTCCTCCGCCTCTCTTGTTCAGTGGCCGCCATTCCCGATCGGCATTGGTCTTTCACAAGCACAGGCCTGAGCGAATGTCGCGATGCTGATCATGGCCAAGCGCCTCTCCCTTGCCAGCTCAGTGGCAAACCCAGGGCGCATACGTGCAGCGCAGCGCGAGGTCCGTGCTCGCATGCAAGTCGATGTCCCAAGCATAACATGTGGCCTAAACCTGGCGGCGTCATGACTGTGGTTTGCGGCGAACCGGCTGGGCGGCGGCGCGGCGCAGGCCAGCCGACCGGCCCGGCGGCGCAGGAGTGGGTGTGTGGTCAACGCGCAGGGCGTGAACGGACACTGGATACAAAATGTGCGCATGAACTGTGCTTCCATATAGCCATGCCTCTCTTGCTTGTCACTGCAGTTATCGTGCGATGCGGATGCCAGAGCCAACCGGGAGCGTGTGCTGCACGGAGTGCCGCTGGGCGTCACCCCGCGCTGAATCCTTACTTGCCTCCCAGTTCACCCGTCCATCGACCCCTGCTAGTATGATCATAATTCCAGCCCCATTCACGCCCATTGCTAGGAGATGATAGGGCTCCACGCGCCAAAACAGCTCAAGCTACACGTCCGGATTGCTGGGACTGCTGCGCGCTGGATGGGTACTGGTCACAACTACTGAAATTCATTTACTGTGCATAGGTGGGTCCAAGGGGGTGATCTCGACCACAAAGTAGTCTTCCAGCTCGGCCATGGCAGGGACCGGGTGCCCTCGGTCCTGGTCGTGCTGGGTGTCGTTGAAAAATACTGCAGCATTTACATGCGAGCTAGTTGTTTGGTCGACTCCTTCACTCATCCGAGCATCCCCCACCACCCCGCGGCCCCTCAACCTCGCCCGCGAGCAGTGTGCTGCATCGGACGGGTGCGGAGTCTCAGCTTGCGTCCTCTGGCTGGCTCCTGTCGAGGCGCACGCGGATCCCGGCCCGGCGCGGCATCATCGCCGACGCCCTCAATGCGCGTCACCACGCGCCCAGACGCGATCGCCCGTAGCTCGGGCACACTTACCCAGTAGGCAGTGGGCCAGGGCGTGGCCGCGGCGGCGGCCTCCGCCGTTGCGGTCGACGCGCGTGGGATGAACGATGGCGTGGTGCTGGGCGGAGCCATGCTGCTGGATGGCGCGGCAGACGGGCCCCTCTCCCCCGTCCACAGCAACGGGGACCCGGCGCCACGCGGCAGCGGCGAGAGCCCCCTGGGTGGGTGTGGCGGGTCTCTGATCCAGCAGCAGCAGCAGCCCCCACATCACAACCACCAGCAGCATGCGCCTGGAGCCTGGCCCGGCGCTGGCGGGGCCGGCACCAGCTCGCAGCCAGTTGGTAGTGCCGGTGCTGAATTGCCTGCAGATGGCCGCCCGATCGACGCGTGGCGGTCGCCACCGTTGGCACCCCGCCGCGACAAGGCCGCCGCCACGGTGCAGGGGCAGCTGCAGCTGCAGGTGCAGGCGTCCTCCGCACACCAGCAGCAGGACCAGCGGCGGCGGCAGCAGGAGCAGCAGCAGCAGCAGCAGCAGCAGGCACAGGTCCCCCTGTCGGCCGGCGTTGCCATGCAGGCTCCCCGGCGGATGAGCGGGCTGACAGGGGCGTTCCGAAAGTATGCCACTGATGGTGACGGCCAGGGTGGCGGCGGGAGCGGCCCGACCTCCCCTGCAGCCCCTGCCTGCGCCAGCGGCGGTGGCGGCGGCGCAGTGCCTAACGAGCGCCACGCGCAGCAGTGCGGCCCCGGAGGCGGCGCGAGCGTTGTGGATGGCGCTTGCTGCGGCGTTGACGGGGCCGCTGACGAGGACGGCGACGAGGCGATGCGGGAGGACGCTGGCTGCGACGGCGGCGACGAGGCGGACGCAGCGGCCCCGAACCCACAGCTGCAGCAGCCACAGCCGCGGGCACGTGTTCTGGCTGCTGCAGATGCGCCCGACTGCCGCACCCAGCAGCAGCAGCAGCAGCAGCAGCAGCCATTGGTCGCGGCCGCTGCAGCAGCGGATGATCTGGACGTGGCCGGTGACATGCCCAGCAGCAACCTGACTGTTCGCCTCAGCTCCCAGCTGGCCTCCACCTACCGCAAGTGCTCCCCCCGCAGCAGCAGCGCGCCGCAGCAGCTGCCGCCGGGGCGGCGCGTGCTGACGCACCCGAGCGCGGGGGTGCGCAACGAGGGGTGGGACAACGAGGCGCATGACCTGGTGCTGGCCACTGGGGACGTCCTGGTCAACGCCTCGGGACAGAGGTAGGTTTTTTGGGGGGGGTGGGGT
>NW_014008892.1:0-4034 GCF_000611645.1 Monoraphidium neglectum | reverse complement strand
CCGGATGCTTTGAGTCGGTGTCAGGTTGGGACGCCGTTTGGTTGGAATGGTCACGCACGCGATCGCGACGGTAAAGGCTGACGCCGGTTGTGGTCGCGGTCTGGAGGTGCGCCCAAATGCGTGCGTGAAGAGGGGAAGGGCGAAAGGAGCCCCGTGGCAGCGGTGTGGAACCCGGACGCCTGCGCCTGTGCGGCCCGCCCGCTTTCGGGGCGCCGCCGCTTGCTTCCACAAACTTGGAAACTAGTGATCACTTGTGATTGGATACGTATCAATGTGCACAGTAGACTGGTCCATAAACAGGTGGGCGCGCATATCTCCACATGGATGATACTACCGCACCTGGTCATCCCCAGGAGGTGCCTGCTGTACCGCGTCTCGCTCCTGTGAACCTCCCACGCCCTAAAGTCAAACACCTGCAGACAGACCAGGGGTTGGCGGCAGTGCATCGGGCGCACTTGCCAGAGGCGCGCGCTTCTCCGGCGAGCGCTGGCTGCATGCGGAAGCGCATCCAGAAGACAAAGGGTGGGTCCAAGGCGAGCGCGGCGTCGGCGTGGGGCCGCACCGTGCGCCGGTACTTGCGGCTCTGCTCCTTCTCTGTGTCGCTGACGGTGCAGTGGCTCTTGGGTCCGTGGGGCCATCCGGCGTCGAGGCCGTCTGGGCACGCCACTGGCCGCACGACGCGCGCCCTCGGCCGAGCGCGCGCTCTGCGCAGCGGTGCATGCGGCCGCGCGGCGCACGGGGGTGCGGCGCGGCCGCGGATTGTGGCACAGCGCATGTCGTGATGTAGATAGCGTGGATGTTTAGGGGTGCTGGCTTTCGTGAAAGTGACGCCTGCACCCGGAGACGTGACAATAATGAGAGACTGGGAAATGCCGTCGAACACTCTCGCGTTCGACGCAAAATATGTATTTATCGCGATAACGGTACTGACGGCGCTGGTCGTATGATATTGCACAGCGAAGCGAAGTCGAGAAGCTGCAGTAGCTGCCGGGCAGGCGATGCAAAACCGCTCACTCTGGCCTGGAAAGCCATGGGTCAGCCTGCGAGAGATGCCCAGCCGACCCAGATTTAAGTCTGAGAAGGATCTTAGAGGACATCCAAGACACGTTTTTTCTATCATGTGGCAATACATCCGGTTCAGCCCTGGTGTGTGCGGGTCCCCTGGTGGGCTGAAGGCACCATAGGGCCCGAGGCAGTCTGCAGGGGTGGGTGGTGGGGCAGTGCACACAAACGCCGGGCCTGCAGTCTGGTATTGTAATATAATGCACGCTCTGCATTGGCCGCGAGGCTCCAAGGCGCGCCATGATAGCCGCGCCCTGCATTGAGGCCGCGGTGCAGGCGCACAGCGACAGCACTGCTCCCCACCCCGCCCGGCATGCCCCGTCCCATCGACCGCTCAGGCTTGGAGAGGGCCGATTGGCAGCTGGTGTTTACAGGGTTGATCAAAGAGCGGCGCGGATGGCGTGACTAAATAAACGAGAGCACAAAGGAAAAGGGTCAGGGCATGCGGCCAGGCGCCTGGGCGGGCGCGCCGTGTTGTCTGGCGCCATGTTCGCGCAGTTGCACAGGTGACGTCATCTTTGCATCATCCGATGAGTCAGCAACACCCAACGAAATCCCCGCTCCAAATTGACGGCGCCGGGCGCGGCGCAGCTGGGCCCACCCTTCCCTTCCCGTGCTGCCCATTGGCAGGACCCCTGGCCCGCCCGACACGCGCGGCTTCACTCCCCGGCGTGGAGGGCCGCCGGCGCCAGGAGCGCTGCAGATGAAAGGCGCGGCGCCGCGGGGCGGGGCGGTGGTGGGAGAGGGGGCGGGCAGGAGGCACGCATATCCCAATGAATTGTGATCGGCCGGGGCGAGGCAAAGCCACGCCCAAGACGAGCCTCGACGTTGTTGGCAATGAAAGCAAGGGCCCTGGGGCTTGCAGCTGCCGTCGTTCGTCAAGTGTTGGTGTGGGGCCGCCCATAACACGCCCATTCCACGCCCAGATCACGCCCAGATCACGCGGACCAGATCACAAGCGAGGCCCGGGAGCCGCCGCACGCAATGCGTTCACAGGATCGACAGTGCGGTGACAACGGGGGAGGGGCGCCCCGGAGGCGCTGGGGGCTTTCGTGCAAAGGGGGGGGGAGAAGAAGGGAGGGTCGCGCGGGGCCTGGACACAAAACAAAGGGGGTGGGCTGGCAGGCGAGGGGCCGGCGCTGCGCACGCCCCGGCGAATCGCACGCGGCTGGGGCTGTCAAGCGCATCGCCGCTGACAGGGGGCGGCGCTCGCGGCCGCCGTTGCCCGCGCTGTTTGAAATGATGGGCAGCCCGTCGCCAGGGGCGGCTCCCATGGCGCGCGCCTTGTGAGGGGCGGCTGCACGCCGCGCGCGTGCGTGCGCGTGTCTGTGTGTGTGTATATGAGCGTGTGTGCGCCTGTGTGTGGTTTTGTCGGGGGCCTGTGTGTGTTTGGCGCGGTGGTGCATGCGCCGAGAGTGTACACTGAAAAGGGTTGAGGGACGGAGCCGTGTGGGGTTGATGCCAGGGCCTGCTATGCGGGACAGCCCCGCGCGCGCCGTCCGCGCGGCGCCGATTCGACGCGGCCGCGCGGCGCGGATGGCCGCTGCTTGAGCAGGGGGGGCGGGCCGGCCGGCCCAAGTGTAAGTGGTGGGGGCCCGGGGCCGGGGCGGCCTGGAGGCGGCGCCAGCGGCTTCTGGCGGGGCGGGCGGGCGCCCGCCCTCGCGGCTGATGTGTTGTTGGACGTGTATCGGGCGACAGAGGAGTCACTGGGGGGCCGTAAGGGTGCCTGGGTGGGGGTGTGCGCCTGACATGAGACTCGCTGAGCGCGGGGGGGCCGGCGCTTTTGGGGGGTTGCAGCGCGGCACGAGGGCGGCGCTATGTCGCTCGCACCCGAGGGCGCGGGGCCATGCCGGCCCTATTGGTACGCGACCTATCTGGGGCGCGACAGCAGCATGACACACTACTCTGCGCGGCGCGCGCCCCCCCGGGCGAAGCGGGGGTCGCGGCGGCGGCCCCCGCGCCCGCGCGGTTGGGCGGGGCGGGAGGCACGCGTCGGCACGCGCGTCGCTCCTAGGGCGCCGCGCGCAAGAGGCAGCGGGCGCACAGACCTGTGGCAAATGATAAACACGAAGAAAGAAAGAAGGCGCGCCCTTGCGGTCGCGCGCGCGTCCCTACAGTCCGCCAGCGCATGGGAGGGTTGCGGCCGCCGCCGCCGGCTGGCGAGCGCTCTACAAAACAAAGGGTGGCCCCAGGGGGCCGGGGCCGCCTCAATCAAGGCGCGGCGAACGCTGTGCGGGGCGGACCGGCCGGCGGGGCCGCAGCGCAAGCAGGGCGGGTGGCGGCGTCGGCCTGGGCTACTGTGTGGCCGGGGGAGCCGCCGGCAGATGTCGGTACAAAAAGAAATGGGGCCTGACGTGCGTGTGCGCCAATAAGTGGGGACGAAGAGGGGCGGACGTGGGCGGAACGGCGAAGGGCGCCGAGCAGGGGGCCGCCAAAGGCGACTGTGGGGGCGCCGCTTTTTCAGCGCCCGTGCTGAGCTATCGTAATCGGCCCGACCACCATCCCCCGCGCACAGAGCGACGGGAGGCGGGGGGCCGCGCCGCCGCACGTGCCTTGGGCCTGCGGTGGCCCCATACACAGGGGGTCAGGGCGGGAGAAGGGGGCGCGATCGCTCACAGACAACTCAAACGTGGCTCCTGAACCTAATGCGCCGCCGCTGCCACAGCCTCGCCGGCCCGCGGCCCTCAGGCGTGGCGCGCGCCGGCGGCGGCGGCGGCGCCCGCGGCCGCCTTTTCGGCTGCCGCGCGGTCGGCGGCCTTGCGGGCGCGCGCCTCGGCGGCGTCCTTCTCTATGGCTTCCAGCTGCTTGTACATGGCAGCCTTGTCAAAGCCGTCCCACGCCGGGTGGCGGTCGTGGACGGCCCTGCGGGCGAGGAGGCGGGCGCGTGCGCAGGGGGTGCGTCGCATGTTCACGCAGATTGCGTTGGAACGCGCGTTTCGGGCCAAGGTGGGGGACCGCGCCCACCCCTTGCG
>NW_014008893.1:0-4033 GCF_000611645.1 Monoraphidium neglectum | reverse complement strand
GCTCATCGGATGGTGGCGCTGGCATCAAAAGCTTGTACCGGCTGTAAAACATAATGCACCTTCACGCACAGCCGGAATCAGGCCTGCTGGGTGCCACGGAGCGTTGTCATGCGCAACTGCGATAAAAGCAGACCCCGGCACGACCGTGCTCTGCTGACCGCATTCGTGCCCGTCCCACCCGACGCACCGTACGCTGTGCCGAGAACCTTGGCCAGAGCACTACTGATCACATCCACGGCATGCTTGTCTATTGCTGCAACGCTCAGGACACTGCGCGGCGAACAAAAATGTGTTGCGCGTGATGCCGATCTGCACTTCGCACACCAAGAGCATGCACCAATCGCCCCCTTCCATGGCCACAGCATACCTGAAAATTTGGTCTAGGGGGTGCGCCTGCAGAAACTCCTGCGCAGCCTCATCCGTCGGGGGCAGCGGGCTGCCTGCGACCGCGTCCGATGCTGCCACCAGCTGCTGCAGCAGGCCGTCCATGCTGGCTGCCGCTGCTGCTTCTGCACCTGTTGCGTTGCACATTCAGATCCACCACCAAAAATAACTGCGGACTGAGCGCGCTGTGGGTCCTGTAGTCAAGGGGCACAGCTAGTTGCCCAGAAGCTTCTGCCGATCGGGTGACATCATTTGCAGTGGCTCACAAGCACGCAAGCCAGCTGGGCTCCCCCGCCCTGTATTCCGCACTCCATACAGCTTCCCCCCTCTTGTCACCCCGAACATGGAGTCTTGTGATGCAGTTGCACACTAAGTTGGGCCCACAGCCCCATGTGTCCAGTAATTTGGCGTGCCAGACGCCGGCTCGTGCAAAAAATTGGACCCGAATCTTCGACACACAGAGGAAAACACGGGGTGAAAGACGCAGATTGTCACAAACGCAGCCTTTCTGTTGGTGATTTCATATTGAGGTTAGAAAATCTTTGTGCTTAGTAGCACAGCTCTGCGCGATGCGCGGGGTGCAACTTATATCGATAAGGGGAACGGGTAGTGTTGAGGCAGCCTGCTGAATCAGAACCCGCACACTGATCTCGCGGGCATCCACATGAGATCTGGAGATCTGTCTGTAACGGCAGAGATCAGTTTGGGTGGCAAAAACGGTGGGCCGAGGGTGGCGGAGCTCGTCCGCGCAACCCAGCACCCTACGACATATTGGCGGTGTGCAGGGCCCGCGCAAGCGCACGCGCAGACGGCCTAACGAGGTGAAACTGGCATGTGCACCCACGAACACGTGCGCCGCCCCCAAAGACGCAGAGCGGGGCTGATGGCGGGTGTCCAGGCGCACAGTGAGTTCGCAACAGTGCGGCCCGTCGCGCATGGGAAGAAGCGGCCCTTGGGCCGTTCCAACAAATTAGGCTAGAGGCGCCGTGCGGAAGCAACGACAGCGGCTCGACACACACAGTTGTGGGCACACGCAAAAACACACACAGCGGCTGGTGCCGCACGAGCGTGGCAGGGAGCCCGCGGAGTGCCGTGGGGGCCGCAGGCGTGGGCCCGCGTGCGGTAAGGTCCGGGCTGACTTGGGGCTTGGGGGTTGACCCGAAACGCGCACAACGGATTGCCCCGCGACCTTAAATTCGTGAGCCTCCCTTTTGATGCATCCAGCTGTTGACTGGGGAAGGACACGCAGCCACCCAGGCGTGCGCAATCAAGACTGACTGACTTTGCTAAACAGACGCAGAAACGGTGCGAGGCGACCAGACGGGATTCGCGCGGCAGCTAGCCGCCAGAGGTGCGACGACGCGCGAGCCGCGCGCTCCCTGCTGCTTTCTGTCTTCTCCCAAATCGATGGCTGCACCCTGACCGGCGGGCGCCGGGCGGCGCCGGCCCCAGGCGGGCGACCTGGCAGCGCGCCCGCGGCCCAGGGCAGTTGGGATGCACGCCCAGTCCGATCAGATCAGATCATTCATCCTCCTCAAACCCGCCAGACGCCAGCACCAACACCTCCTGCCCGTCCACCCCCGACCCCGCGCCGGCGCCGGCGCCGCCGCCGCCCTGCTCGTCGTCGTACCCGCCGCTGTACCC
Source organism: Monoraphidium neglectum (assembly GCF_000611645.1). NCBI lineage: Eukaryota > Viridiplantae > Chlorophyta > Chlorophyceae > Sphaeropleales > Selenastraceae > Monoraphidium > Monoraphidium neglectum. The sequence goes on along the minus strand of NW_014008893.1, from coordinate 2,005 downwards.
GCCCGGGAAGCCGCCGCGCAGCTGCGCGACCAGCACCTCCCCGTCGACCCCGCAGTCGTGGCCGCGGACCGTCACGGACGACAGCTCGTGCATGACATCCAGGGGGTCCGAGGTTTGGTACGAGGGGCGGCCCGCCCAGCAGCGGGGCTCGCCGGTCGCGGGGTCGAGGTCGATGTAGGCGAGGGAGCCCTTGGGCACGACGCCGTGGAGGACGGCCTCGGCCAGCACGTCGTCGACGCAGCTGGTGAGAAGCTGCCGGGGTTTGGGGGCGGATGGCGCGAGGCAACACGAGTGAGAATGACGGGAGTATCTGAATCTTCGAAGCAGCTCGGTTTGGTTTGAGACAGGGTCATGGTGGGGGTTGCAGCTCTCGAAGGCATCGCAGCAGACGGTCCCGCGTCATTTCCTTCCAGAGAATTGCAGCCGGGGCTGCGCGAGAGCGGCGAGCGCGCCCCGACATGGCTCCATTGCGGCGGGCGGCCGGCCGAGCGCGCGCGTGTGCGCGTGCTCTCACCCTCCTCAGCGGCCTGACGCCGTACTCCCCGCTGTTGCCCTCTTTCACGATGTGTTCCATGAGGGCGGGACCCACCTCCAGGCCATAGCTGGGGGGGAGGGGGGGGGATTATCGTGGGGTATGGTGGGGCGGGCAGGTGGGGTGGTTGAGAACGGGGCAATCGGCAGGCGGCGCGGTTGGGAGGGGGCGGTTGGGAGGTGCAGGGTTGGCAGGCGGGCAGCTGGCTGGCTGGCAGGTTGGCAAGGTGCCGTCAGGGAGCGAAGAATTGAGGCAGGCTTGGGGCTGAACTTTGCCTGGTGAACCGGGCGGCACCAAATGCAAGCCTTGTCGCATCCGTTGTATACACACAGCAGCCGCAGGAAGCAGGAGCAGGCCGCACGCGGGGAGCGGCAGGGGCGAGGGTCCAGTGGCAAAAAGCGCGGAGCACGGGGCCCAGCAACGGGGCCAGGTGGGGGGTGGTGGTGGGTGGCCGGCTCACCCCTTGGCGGCGACGCGGTCCACTGTCTCCTGCAGCATGAGGCCGGCGATAACGCGCACCTCCTTGCGCCCCAGGCGGTTGAACACGACCTGGGGGGGACGGCGCGCGCAGGACGAGGTGGTGTAGGGGTGTGCGGGCGGGCCGGGGCCAGTCGGCCAGCGGGTGCGGGGCGGACTTGGGAGGTGGGGCGGCGGGCGAGCCGCGTGCTCGTCAGCGGGCAGGTAAGAAACGAGGCACGCGAAGACTCCCGATCCTGGGGGGCACCGCGCGGCGCCGACGCCTGGATGATCTGAGCCCCCTATGCCCAGCCGCCCACGGCCCCCTCGCAGCAAGCGCCGCCCCCGCCGCGGGCGGTTGGGGCGGCTGGGGTGATGAGCCGCACCGTCTCGTCGAAGCGGTTGACCAGCTCGGGGCGGAAGTAGTTGCGGACCTCCTCGTTCACCAGGCGGCCCAGGCGGGCCTGACAGGGGGGCGTGGCGCGCACAGCGCAGGGCGCAGGCAGGTGCAGGCGGAGGGGGAGGGGGCAGCCAGTCAGCGTGGCATGGCAGGGCAGAAGGATCAGACTGACAAGGTCAGCGCGGATGGCCGCGCACTCTCAATGCACTCAGCGACTGCCAAGCGGCCCCCGGGCGCGGCCGAGGCGACGGCCGCGCCTGCGGCTGCACCCCTCGAGCCCGCCCTCAGCTGATTTTGGGACCCGCCGCGCGCAGCCCCGCCGCTCCACCCACCCTGTCCGCGGCGACCACGCGCTCGTCCTCCTCCTCCTCCTCCCCATCCGGCCCCGCGGCCTTCCGGCCGAACGCGGACAGGCCGGCGCCGCCCGCCGCTGACGAGGCGATGACGCGGGAGCCGACGTTGGACGTGAGGATGACCATGGCGTTCTTGAAGGACACCACACGGCCCTGGGGGTTCATGTGAGGGGGTTTGGATTGTCTGATGACGAGGGAGTTTGAACGGGTTACCGCTTGCGGGGCGAGGGGGGGGGGGGGTGTTTGAAAGGCTGCTACGTGTAG
>NW_014008894.1:2761-4665 GCF_000611645.1 Monoraphidium neglectum | reverse complement strand
GGGCAGGGCTGAGGGCTGCGCTGCTGTGCCGCAGTGGAATTGTGTTGGAGGGAAGAGGCCGGGGCGCGCGAGCTGGATGGGCGGGCCGGCAAGCAACAGGGGGCGGCGTCCAGATGCGTGCGCCAGTGCAAGTCAACAGTGAAGCCAAAAGCGTCGTGGCCTGCGCTCGTTGGGCGGGGCGGTGGTGTGAATTTGCGCGAGCAGGAGTGTGCCGTGCGGGCGGGGAAGTGACGGCTCATTGGGCCGCGTGGCGCGGCGGGGTGCCACCTTGAGGGTTGACGTCCAGACGCTGACCGGGACACCACCCTCATGGTGGGCCTGGGGGAAGGGGGAGGGGCAGGTGCGAGGATGGTTGTGTTTACGTGTGTGAGAGTGAAGTTGTGTGTGTGTGTGTGTGTGTGTGTGTGTGTGTGTGTGTGTGTAGCAATTGATGAAGCAACTCAAAGAAATAGCCAGGAATTGTGGGACGGGAGAGGCAGCCGGAAATTTCAATAGTGTCTGCGAGCCGGACAAGCCGCGAGCCGGCGCCCTGCAGGCGCGGCTTGCGCATGCGGGGCGCTGGCGCGAGCCGCGGTGGGGCTGTCGCGGCGGACAGCACACAACTCACGGGGGCAGCCTCGTCGCGTCAGAAATGGACACGCAGCCATGCACAATCAGAGCCGCAATGCAAGTCGAAATGTTACTATCGTGTGGACGACATCGCAACACACAACAAAAGCTGCGAACAAGCAGATAGCAAAAGAAGCAGAGGGAGACCAAGCAGCGGGTGGGATTCGAAGGTCAGAGCCACCCACCTCCCGCCCGTCCTCGCCGCCGCCGCCGCCGCGGGGGGGCAGCCGCGAGTCGAGTATCTCCGGCAGCCGCTGCGCGTACTCCGCGCCACGGGGGCTGCAGGGTGCAGGGTGCAGGGTGGAAGCGTCACTTCCTGTGCAACCACAGCAACGCGCCGAGCGCCCCCGGGCCACCACCCCCATTGCTCTGGAAGCGCACGCTTTCCAACACCGAGAGACGCAGCCGGCTCGCGGCAAGAGCCCCGCGAGCGGAAGGGGGATGAAGACACGACAGTGGCGTGCGGTGCGACGCGACGCGATCAATGCACACGGATGGTACCGCGTGCACGCTCGCGGGTGTGTGTGTGTGTGTGATGTGTGTGTGTGTGACTGTGTGTGTGTGTGCGCGCGCGTGTGTGCGTGCATGCGTGCGCGCACGCGTGTGTGTAATCGTGTGTGTGTGTATAGTGTGTGTGTGTGTGCGTGTGCGCGCGTGTGTGTGTGATTGTGTGTGTCGCACCTGAGCAGGGAGTCTCCGCCGATCTTGCCCAGCACGTTGAACTCGCTCTCCCCGTGGCGCGTGAGCCAGATCTTGCGGCTCTGGCCCGCGGCCATGCCCGCCTTGCAGATCTGAGGGGGGGGGGCAGGGGTGGTGCGAGTGGTGTGTTACACGGGTGGATATGTGTGTATGTGTGTGTGTGTGTGTAAGTGTGTGTGTGTGTGTGTGCGCATGTGTATTGTTGCTGTCCTGTGTGTGGATGTGTATGCGCAGGAATTGGCCGTATGTGAGGGGTCTAGTGTGAGTGTATAAAAGTGCATAAGCGTGCCCGTAATGCATGCTGTTGCTGACGAGGCGTTCAAATTGACCCAGCGCACGCAGCAGGTGCCACCAGCAAATAAAGTCCCAGATCCCAGATCCCAGATTGTCCAAATCACCCGGATCTGATCCCCCTGTGATCCCCCCACCTGCATGAGGAAGAACACGATCTTCCCCGGGATGTAACCGCTGATGCGGTTGACGTCCATGTGGCCGCGCCCGGTGACCCTTTGGGATTGGAGTATCAGATGTCAAGGTGGGGTGGGGGTGGTGGTGGGGGTGGTGGTGGGGGTGGGGGTGCTGAAGGGTGCAGGCGG
>NW_014008894.1:0-2135 GCF_000611645.1 Monoraphidium neglectum | reverse complement strand
GCTGAAGGGTGCAGGCGGGGGTGCAGGTGAGTGCGGGCAGCAGGGGACGAGCGGAAAGTGCTTTTGAGGCTGGCCGCTCCTGGCTTCCAGCTCGTGCTCCTGCAATAAACTGCATGGGCGCGATGTCGGCCCACTCAGATGCTCGACCCTGGCCCGAACCCTATTTGTTGACCCTGACCCTGACCCCGGCGCTGACCCTGGCCCTCACTCACATGTCGATGAGCTTGATGTAGTGCAGCCTGGGGGGGGTGAGGGTGTGTGTGGGGATGATCCATGTGCGTTTATAAGGGTGTGTGCGTGTTTTGTGCATGTGTGTGTGTGTGTACGTGCATGCATGCATGCATGCATGCGTGTGTTTTTGTGTGCACACGTGCACAGAACAAGCCACGAATGGTGGTGCACGTCTGTAGCCCATCATCTCGGCACGATAGTCAGTCAGACCGACCCAGGTCACTCGAACACAAAGTCAACCAAGAATCCCGTCTATCGCACAAGTAGTCACGCAGACGATGAGCCTTGAATTGGACATGCAAGCTCAGATCAGATGGGATCATCAGATCACCTCCTGTCAGAGATGGGCTCGTACACCTGCTCGTACTTGCGGATCCGCTCCAAAAAGTCACTCAGGGCCTTTGGGGGGTTGGGGGGGCCACCGGTGTGCGGGTGATTCTCAATGTGGAGAGCGGATACGTCTTGTGTGTGTGTGTGTGTGTGTGTGTGTGTGTGTGTGTGCGCGCGCGCGTGCGTGCGAGCGCATGAGAGTGTGTGTGTGAGTGTTGTTTGGGGGGGGGGGGTTGTGAACCTCAAGGCTGGGACTCGTAGGGTGGTATGACACGTGCAGGGTGGCGCTCTCTGCACCAAGGCTGCGGGGCAGGCCACCACTGGAGGCCACCTCGCACGCGCCTTCCAGTGCAAGGGACCGCCCCCAAGCGGCGCCGGCAGGCGACTCGGAAGAGAGGGCTCCGCAAAAAGCGCAAGCAGTGGTGTACATCAAATCGTCGACGACTGACTTGCAACCTCTGCTAGTCAAGGGAAGTGGGGGGGACCCCTCCGGGGTGGCTGATGTGGCCGGGTCACCCACCGCCTCGGTGTCAACGCCCTGGTAGTCGGGTGAGAACCTCATCTTGTACCTGCACGGGTGACGCGGGGTTACACCGCGGGGTGACGCCACGGGTTCCGCCTTGAAATGGCTCAACAAAGCACGAGGAAGGGCAGACTTTGCAAGCACCTGCACCACAGGTAGAGGCGACATGCAAGTGCACCCGGCTTGCTGTGACAGTACAAAATCACCCCAGTCGCAGCGTGTAACCGCCTGCAACCGCTGCAACCGCCGCCGGCGCCCACCTGTAGTTTGACTGCAGCACCTCGGTGTCGTTGCAGATCGACTCGATGAACATGTACTGGAACTTGCCTGGTGGGGCGGGTTTGTAAGGGAGTGGTGCAAGAAGTGGTTGGGGGTTGTGTGAGGTTGCGGCAGGTTGTGGCATCATGGGAGGGGGTGAGGATGCGTGAGGTGGGGTGACGGGGCATGAAAATCATTTGGGAGTTCAGGAGAAAATGGTTGAGAGTGGTTTGCCCGTGTGCCGTCCCCGGAGTCCATCAGAGGGCTGGGAGGGCAGCAATAGCCTCGCCAGGCGTTTCGCAGCATCCGCGCCAGCAGCAACCAAGGTCCGTTTGAAACGAACACAATGCAGCGCTCGCAAATGTCGATGTAGTTATTCAATGCAAACACAAATTATATGTAAAACCCGCCTACCATGGAAGGTGTCGATCAGCAGCCGCCGCCGCTCCTCGGTGGTGTTGGTCGCGTCAAAGATCGCCACCTGCCCGGTGGCTGTGTTTTGTATTTTATAGCGGCCGCCGAGGGGTTTCGGGGTGGGGTGGGTCAAGGGTGGGTGGCGTCGGCGGGCGGAGCCAGGGACGAATCATGTCCTACCTTTGCCCAAAAAATCATGCAAAACTCGAGCGTCGTCACGAGTGGCAGCCAAGCAGCCGAATCGACAGGCGGGGCGCATAATACATAAAAAAATATCGGGCCACCCACTGTCGAGCCAGCTGGTCATGTCCTCGAGGGCCGCGTGCAGCGCCCTGTGGCGCGCCACCAATCCTTGCTGTGTTGCGGCGGCGCGCGGGTG
>NW_014008895.1:1297-4462 GCF_000611645.1 Monoraphidium neglectum | reverse complement strand
GGCGATGGGGCCGGGGGACCCAGAGCGCTGGGGAGCCCTGAGGAGCGGCCGACGGGGGGGCAGGTGCAGGGTCCGGGGTCTCGCCGCTCGCCGCCCCACGGCCCGGCTGGCGGCAGGGACGCAGGCCCCTCGTTGCTCTTCACCGTGCTCTTCACCGTCCAGAAACCACTTCCGCATCTGGCGGCCGCACGGCCCGACCCACCAACCCCCAAGACCACACACCCATCCCCAAGCGCGAGCCGAGCCCCCCAACCCTCACCGCTCTTGTCCTTGTCGTACTTTTCGAAGATGGCGTCGAGCTTGGCCTCTGGCATCATGCCCTCCTGATAGAGGGGGAAGAAAGTGCAGGCCGGCAGGCAGACCGGGGCCGGCCCAGGGGGAGCTTCAGGGCGTGGTGCCGGACGAGTGAGGTGCGCCCCGCACAGCCAGCGCGGCCGCACGGCCGAAGCCCACCGCCGCAGACGCCGTGCCCGCGCGGCCCCGAGCCCCGAGCCAAGACCAGCGGCGGTGATCGCCGCCGCTGTTGGTCATGCGCTTGGGCTTTCGCCTCTGCGTGTGCTTTCAGTCGGCCCCGCTGGCCCCGAGGCCTGACGCCCACGCCCAAACCCAACGACCGCGGTGCGTTACCCACAGCCCCACAGCCCTCACCCATGCCATAAGGTACGTAAGGCCGCCCTCCACGCTCTCCAGCAGCGCCCGCAGCTCCCGCTTATCGATCTCCCCGTTTCTGGCGGGCGGTGGGGGCCGCGCGCAGGCGTGGGGGAGGGGAGAGCGTGTGGGCGTGGGCCGCGAGAGAGTGCAGCTGCCGCGCGGCTGCTCTGTGGGTCGGAGGTTGACGACAGCGATGACCAGAGGTCCCCAGAGGGTGGTGACGCTGCTAGCAGTGCGCCTCGCTGCCCACGGGCTCTGTTTGGATGCGGGCGGTTCGTCGCGTGCCGCCGCCAGCCGCGGCCGTGGGCTTGATGCCAGCAGTGCGCATGCTGGGGCGAGCGCACGGCTCGGGCCGGACACCCAACCCCGCCCCTGCGGATCTTGCGCCTCACCCGTCGATGTCGGCCATGGCGAATTTCTGGCGCAGGCTCTCCAGCTTCGCGCTGTCCTCAGCGGCAATGATGTCAGAAGCGGGCACCGGAATGGAGCGCGCCCGCACCAACGTGCGTGCTGCAGCTGAAAACGCGCGCGGACGCGCCACGGCGCGCTCAGCGGCCGTGGCGCGAGGACCTCTGGTTATACTAGGTCCCAGCATGGCGCTGAGTTGCGCTAGCACGCGAGTGGGCTGTCGTCGGAGGGGCGCAGAGGATCCGCGAGACTTGGCAACCAACGGGACAGGGAACGCGGGAAAGAGATACAGCTTTGTATGCGTATGAACGGCAGTAAAGCTCAACAACACCGCTTCGGCTGTTACGGGCGGTCACCCCGCGAGCAACTTCCGATTGCGACGAAAAGACGGAGTCGCTCGTAAGCGCATCCAGGCAGATTTGTACCCCGGAACCTGCGTTGCCTGAGTTATCTTGCAACGGTGACAGATCAAGCCTCGATTTTTTTTTATATTCTGATCGCAGCTGGCATGAGTCAAATAGCTGAAGTTGTGCGTGAGCAGTGGCTGTCGTGGCGGTCATGCAGCCATGCGAGGCTGCACCGCTGATTGGCGCGGCGGGGGCGCTCGGCGCGGCGGTCTGGCCATGGGCGGATGGGTGCGGCTCGGGCAGGGCACTACAGTGGAGGGTTGATTGTATGCGGCGCCATTACCGTCAGGATGAAGCGCCAGGGCCTCATGCTGGCGCTATGCACAGCTGCGCCATTCGGCCGCCGGCTTGCCGCTGCCTCAGCCGCCCCCCCCCCCTCCACCACCACCACTTTGGAGGGAGCGGGGGAGGGTGCTGCGAGAGACACTGGTCAGACGTAGCCGCAAGGCGCTGCACAGGCGCGCCGGCGCGCAGGCACGCGCTACGCTCACTCCCCGACCAGCCCGCCCGTACGCACCCGCCGGCGCCGCCCCCGCGCCGCGTTCAGATCTGGCGTGGTGACGGCGGTGGACCCTGCCGCGCACGCTCATGGCCACGTCCTGGAAGCTGGAGAGGCGGGGCTGGTTGAGAGCGCGCGGCCGAGGGACTATGGCTGGGTTGCGCCCTATGAGCTGGTTCAAGAGTACAGGTGGTTGGGTTGCCAAATCGCGCACATCAGGCGGTTGCGCGTGTTTGCTGATTGTGTTTTGTGGGGGACGCGTGTTGGCGTGGGCAAATGGGTGGGGTCCAAGGTTCCTTGTGTGTGAATGAGTGGAATATGTGTGGATCGGCGTGTGAGTGTGTGCAAGCGTGTGTGTGTGTGTGTGTGCATGCATACATGCGAGTGAGCGGTGTGCGCGTGCGAGCGGGCATGTTTGTGTGTGTGTGTGTATGCGTGTACGTGTGCATGTGCGTGTGTTTGTGTGTGTGTGTGTGTGTGTGTGTGTGTGTGCGCACACAAACGCAACATATAAGTATGTGCAACCACAAGTACGCGCTATGTGGCCCCTGAGGCCACGCAGCACGCGCCCCGCTAGCTTGGCCAAGCCCCAAAAACCGACAGCTGTGCCGCACCCCCTCGCTGTCAGCAACCACCCCTTGGGGCCCCGCCCCGACCCCACAGGCCCTTCGAGCACGTCGACTCATCGATGGCGTTCTTCGGCCGCCACTACGCCGACGCCTTCGCCCCCCACGCGCTGCTGGAGCCGCTGCTGCTGGAGGCGGCCGGCCCCGACGCCGCCGCGGCCGCCGCCGCGCTGCAAGGCGGCCGCCTCGCGGCGGCCCTCGCGCCGGACGGGCCAGCCGGCGGCGGCGGTGGCGGGGGCGGGGGCGGAGGCGACGGCGGCTCCCTGCTGGTGTTCTGTGTGCAGGGCCGCGCGGGCGAGGTGGTCGCGCTCACGGCCCTGCGCCCGCAGGCGCCGTCGGCGCTGGCGAACGTGCGGGGCGGCGGTCCCGGCAGCCCAGGGGCCGGCGCCGGTGAGGCGGAGGAGCGGGGTGAGCAGGACGGCGGGCCGGAGATCGCGCCCGGGCCCGCGGGCGGGCAGGAGGGTGCGGCGGCGCGGCTGGACGCGCTGCCGTGCGGCGCGGTGGACTGCGGCGCGCCGGTCTTGCAGCTGGCGGTGCGCGAGGCGCCGGCCCCGGACCCCGCCGCAGCGGCGGG
>NW_014008895.1:0-875 GCF_000611645.1 Monoraphidium neglectum | reverse complement strand
CCCCGGACCCCGCCGCAGCGGCGGGCGGCGCGGCGTCGGCGGCGAGGCCGCTGCTGGCGCTCGCGCGATGCGCCCACCGCGTGTGCCTGCTGGCGGCGGCCCCCTCCGCGGCCGCGCCAGCCGGGGGCGGGGGCGATGCCGCGCGGTGGCGGGTTGCGCTGGCGGCGGAGGCGCGGCTGCCGCGGCCCGTCGCGCACGTGTGTTGGAACAGGCACCTTTTGGAGGCGGCGGCCGTATGCGACAACGGAGAGGTCTGGATGCTGACGCCGCCGCCCCTGGATCAGCTATCGGAGCCGGCCGCCCCGGCCCCCGGCGCGGCGCCGCCGGCGCTGCAGGCGCGGCGTGTGGAGGCCGGCGCGGACGCGCTCGGCGCCGCGGCGGCCGCGGGGGACCGGGTGGTGTGCGAATATGCAGGCCACCCGCGCAGCCTGGTGGTCGTGTCGGGGCGGCGGCTGGCGCGCCTGCGGCTGCGGCCGCCGCCCGGCCATGCGGGGGCGGGGGCGCCGGGCGCAGGCGCAGTGTCCGCCGTCGAGCGGCTGCTGAAGCTGCCGCGGGGCGAGGCCTTCGTCTCCCTCGCCGCATGGGCCGGCCCCGGCGCAACCAGCGGCGGCGGCGGCGACGGCGGCGGCGGCGCGTTTGCGGCGCCGACGCGCGCGCTGGCGTCGCAGCTGCTGGCGGCCGCGACGACGCGGCGGCTGCTGCTAATTGATCTGAGGCAGCCGCAGGCCCCGCTGCTCGCCTGGGAGCATGGAATGGCCTCAGACCCGCCGGCTGCCCTGCAGCTGCTGCCCGCGCCGCCGCCGCCGGGCGCGTACCCCCCCGGCGCCGCCGCGGCGTGGCGGGCGGCGGCTGGCGGCGCGCGAGAGGCGCGGCGC
>NW_014008896.1:0-4040 GCF_000611645.1 Monoraphidium neglectum | reverse complement strand
GTCCGCGCCCGCGGCGGCGCGGTGCTCGTGCGCGACGGCCCACTGCTGGCCGCGCGCCCAGCCCGCCATGGAGAGCGCGATCCGCTTCGCAATGTCTCCAGACAGCAGCCCATCCGCCGGTGGGACTGCCGCCGCGGCGCCGCCGCCGTGCTGCGCCGCCGCTGCCGCGGCGGCAGCGGCGTGGTGGTGGTGGTGCTGGTGCTGGTGCTGGTAGTGGTAGTGTTGCGGAGGGTGCATGCCTGTGCCGGCCCTGATGGGCACCTGCTGCGGGTTGAAGGGGCCAGGGCCCAGCCGCAGCTGCGCGGGCGCGGCGCCCGCGCCGGCATGCACGAGAGCGGGCCGCGGCGCCTGCGCCGCAGGCGCCGGCATTGAGGGCGGCGCGGGCGGCGGCGCGCCGCTGATCAAAGGTGCGCCCGGTCCGCCGACGGGCGGCGGCGTCGGCGCCAGCGGCGCGGAGGCGGCAGCCAGGCCGCTCGCTCCGCCCTGCGCAGCAAGCGGAACTGCCGCCGTCGGCTGCGCCGCCGCATACGAGGGCAGGCCCGCCGCCGCCGCCGCTGCTGCAACAAAGTCGATGGGGTTGGTGGAGGCGGCGCCCGCCTGGGGCCCGGCCGCCGCCGCCGCCGCCGCAGCTGCGGGCAGCGCTAGATTATGGTGCGGCTGCGGCGCGCCGGCCATAAACGCCAGCTGCGGCGCCAGCTGTTGCAGCCCGTTTTGATGCGGGCCTGCACATGGGACCGACGGTTGGGGGCGGGCGGCGATGATGCGGGGTCAGTGGCAAGGGCAACAGCTGCACGGGCATGCCTCGGCACCGCAGACGCAATGGCAACGGCAACGGCAACGGCAACGACAACGCACGCAGCAGCGGCGGGCCGCCTGCGGCGGGCGCCCGGCGACGCCGGGCGCTCACCCAACAGCGGTCCGCTCTGCTGCTGCGACGCCTGCTGGGGCGGCTGCTGCGGGGGCGGCTGCTGGCTTGAGGCCTGCGGCTTGCGCTTTGGGCGCGGCGGGGGGACCTCAATCCGCTCGCCTGCGATGAGAAGTTAGGGCGCGGTCGCGGGGACGGCGTCAGATAAGTGGGCCACGCACTTCAGATCGTGCAGCGCAGGACGCGCACAGCCCAGCCGTGCGCGCTTCCGACGCCGCAGGGTGGCGCCCCGCGCCCCATCTCTCGTGGCCCCAATCCGCCCGCCACGCGTCGGCGTCGCCGAGCGCCCGCGCGAGGGGGCCGGCCGCGCGGTCCGGCGCACCTTCAGAGGCGACACCCTTCTCCAGGCGGTTGAAAAACTTCTGGGCGTGGCTCCTGATCTGGACCGCAGTCTTGGTACCGACATGCTCTGGGGGAGGGCGGGGAGGGGGATGCAGGCGATAAACTTGGGGTCAGCCCGGCAGCGGCTCTGCCACCGGCTCATGCGCGCGCATGCCTGCCGTGGCCCCGCAGCGCGCTCTTCCCGGCGCGCATTGACACGCGGGCGTCGTCCGCGAAGGCCCTCTCAGCGCAGCCGCACCTTCCACAAGCTTCCAGGCGCGGCCGTGCAGCTGGTGGGTGTGCGGGGCGGCGGTGGTGGTTTGTGGGCCGGCGGTGTGGGGGTGTGGCAAAAAGGGTTGAGGGGGCTTTGCAGGCGGGCCGCTGAGGCAGGGATGGCGCCAAGCAACCAGACTGCAACGCAACCCACATCAGTCCAGCTCCCTGTGCGGATCTCTCCCCATATGGGTGCTCCGCAGGGTAATCGGGCTTCTGACTGGCGGCACCACACCTCTGCACGTCTGTCGCCCGGCCTCTCACCTTCAGGGCATCCAGGAACCGGGAATGCTCCTCATCAGTCCAGCGCTCCCGCTTCGCTTTCTGTTTGGGCGCGGCGCGGAGAATCGCTCAGCAAGAGGATTTGCGGGTTGTGAGAGGAGGACTGCTGCACCCCCTCAGTGCACTGCAGCGGTGACCAGGAGCAGTGGTGGTCTTGAAGGAGCGCCGCCTCCGCGCACGTGGGCGCTCTGCCGCCCCACAAGATGACATACTCTCGACTGTCTAATCGCCGCATAAACCATTGCACGAAGCCGGCCGGCAGGCAAAGCAGATTGCGAGCAAAATCGTCGCGCTTGAGGGCTGGGCGGGCCACGGCTGCACACTACAAGTATTATATTTCCAACCAAAGCTATTGTGCGCCTCACCGGTGCGAGAACAGGGGGCCCACTCGACGACATCTTTTTTGGGTGTTGCGCGCGGTGGCTCAGCGCCACGGTGGCGGACGTGCGTGCATTTTTGGGGCAGAGAGCGTTGCAATGATAATAGGAACGTATGAAGGGCCAGCCAAGCGCGCGCAGCTTAATGAATTAATTTCGATTCGGCCGACCAGAATCCAGCAAAATCAGCACCCAGAGCCCGCAAATTTGAAATGTAAAGCATTTCTGATCGTTTGCAGCCCACATATTGTCATCCAGCGGCCCGACCGCAAAAAGACGGCGAGGCAATCTAGGCGGTGTGAGCTCTTTTGAGAGCGGGGACGGTTCGAATTTCATTGGCACAAGTACTTGAGCCATTTGCGGCTGCGCTCTGCATCCGTTGCGCTGGATTTGCAATGCCGGGGCGCTTGTGTGACATCATGTGGACTGCACGGCGTTGAATGGGCGGCTCAAGTAGAATGCGGGCTGTAGCTGCACATGTCATCTGAGCCATGCACATATGACATGATACTGGTGCGCATGATGTGCACATGTGCATGTTGAACGCATGTGCGCGAAAAGCCACGTGCTGCTGAGAAGCTGCTTCAAACCCCCAGTGCGAGCGCGCACGCACGCACACACCACCTCGAGGGCATCAGCGCTAGCCACGTTGCTGGTGGTGATACCTTTCCAGTCTTTCCGAGTGGGCGACGCGAACTTTTCCTGCAGACCGCTGTTCTTGAACAATTTGTTGCGTGCTCATCAGCAATACAACCATGCTTGCCTACATGATTGCTCCACCAAGCCGTGCAGCCACCTGATTGCAAGAACACTCGAATGTGGGTCAGGGCAGCTGCACACTCGCGGCGCAGCAAAGCGCCATGCGCTGTTCCATTGCACCACCCTCCTGCGGCACTTGCCTGAAGATAACAGCACCACTGTGCGTGGCAGCAGGATGGCGAGCCAGATGGATGCGCTTTTTGGTGACCGCCCGGAGCGGCACTGTGGAGACGCTGCGCAGGTACGGTTGAACCGATGCTGGGTTTGGTATAATACGGCCTGGCTTACAGGGGGCTGCGCGCCGATGACCTCTCCCCTCGATAGCATGCGCTGGGCATGACCACATGCACTGCGGTAGCCGGCCGCATGCATCGGGTCGTGCAGAGGGAGCCACACATGATGTGCCGACACAGGGCAAGAGGGGGCGGCGCGATCGCGCTTGACGCGTCGCACGCAGCACCACTGATCACATTGGCCGCGGGGTGGAATTGGGCGCGGCGGGCTGTGCGGGCGACAAGTAGGGAGGCCAAGCCGGAGCGAGGAAAAGGCTGGCAGTATCACTCGTCCGCACGCAGACTGCTCCGTGCTGCCTGCCGCGAACCCGACGCCTTGCTTGTCGCAAGCCTGCATGTCATGTGACCATGCATGCCATAAGAAGCGGGCCACAAGACCTACATACGCTCGCAGGCGCCGCGCTCGTTGTGCGTGGCTGCAATTCCCGAGGCATGCGCAGCGGATTCGTTGCTTGGCACTTAACCGGCCCTGGCGCAGCGGCCACACGCAAGCCGCAAGGCGCTAGCGGGTCCTGGCAAAGCCCTGGCGCCTTCCAGCTGTGCGTGTCCGCCCAGCGACGTCGCCCAGCACCAGCCGTCCGGGCAGGCCGGAGGCACGGACAGCACACGGCCCGAAAACCCTGCGCTCTGGCAGAGCCCTTGAACGAGCCTTCTAGCTGGCGCCCAAGCGGCGGGGCGGCAGGATCCCGGGCCATGCCGCCGCATCTGCAGGAACGGGCTGGAATGGGGGTGAAGCGAGGCTGCCCTGCACGCCGCACTCACAGCGAGTCCAGCCAGTCCTCTATGCTCTGGGCCCCCGCCGCGCGTCGC
>NW_014008897.1:0-4041 GCF_000611645.1 Monoraphidium neglectum | reverse complement strand
GATGGGAGGGGAGGGGGGGTGCGGGCTGGGTCGGATCATGCAAGGGCAAGGCCTTGGCTCAGCCCTCAGGCTGCCCTGCGCACGCGGCGAGCATGCGGCTGCATGCGCGCCCATGCGACATGAGGAGAGGGCCTGCGCCCAGGGCACGTCGTGCGGGTGGTGCCGCGCTTGCCATGCTGGGGGTCCAGTTCCCGCGCATGGCCCGCCGTTGCCGCCGCCGTCACCTGGCCTGCATGGATCCCTCACCTCTTCAGCAGCTGCCTCCCCAAGCTGGGCGATCTTCTCGACCAACAGCCACTCGTCAACAGTCAGGTTGGCCTGTGGATTTGAATGACACAAGGTGACAGATGGCAGAGGAAGGGGCGTCGCTTGCGGCAGGCTCGGCAGGGGTGCGTGCGCGGCTCGGGCTTGCTGCGTGTCGCGCGCCCCTGCCGTGAAGGGCGCCCCTGACCCGCACCTGCCCGAAGGCCACGCCCGCTTTTTGCTCCTGGTCGCCCTTCCATTTCCATCGATCCACCCCACAACCCACAGCCCCGCTGCGCATTGGCCGCCGCGGGCTGCGAGTGGTGGAGCGCGGCCGGAGCGTCCTGTCAGCAGTGAGCGCCATCAACGCAGCCCGAATCAATCGCAGGATCCACCCGGCACAGCTGCGAGTTGCTCATTGGGAACGCACCAATTTGATTTTTCCGGCAATAATGCGACCGAAATCGCCGTGCGCACTGTGATCCACTGCGCGTTGTGTTGGTTGCAGCAAAGCGATCTCGGAGCGGGAGCTCAGCTGAGACGTTGCGATGTCTTTCGTCCCGCTGCGATAAAGCGACCAAAAGACTGCGAAGGCTTTGGGCGAATCATTGCACAGCAGGTCTTGACCATGTGCGCAGCTAGGCCGGATTCCTGGCAACAGCTCAGCAGCAGCACATGCCGCCACACCTCACCCACGCTTCGACCGAGATTCCCTGGGCGGGCTGTGCTGGCTCTCTTGATAGTCTTGGAATATCCACAAAATGCTCTTGCGTTATTTGTACCACACATCATAGCCCAGATTGCCGATTGCTTACACCAACTGCTGGCCAACCGCAGATGTACACACTGCCCTGCCCAGCAGCTGCAAGAGCCCAGCGCAGCCCCCACGCGGCCTGCCTTTGCCCATCAACAGTCTGGATGCTGGGCCCAGGAGACGGCACTGCGCCCAGGCGGCAACATAAGCTCTGGAAGGGTGGTCAGGCGCGGCCGCGCCCCCCCCCCCCCGCGCCCTCCGCGCCTGTTCCTCTGTTGCTTTCCCGCAGGTGATTGCGTTCAAGGGGCAGGCTCCCTCAGACGACCTGCACAGCCGGCTGCAAACCCCGTGATATCAGCTTGCGGCCGCTCCGACAGCTGAGCGGAAGCCAGCAATGGCAAGGATGCCACCAGGCGCTGTGCGGTGCAACGCACGGGCGGCCGCAAACGCCCACAAACCACACCCTGCTGAATGAATGGGTTGCCCTTCGACCGCCGCCACAAACCTTTTGCGCCCCCCATTGGCCCCGCGTGCCCTACGCCGGCGCTAACTCTTGGCTCCCCCCCTTCGCCTTTTGAAAGCATGAATGAGCGAGCGTGTTACTGATGCCGACTCATGATGATGTCGATGTGTCCTGCCGACATGTGTGAAGTGGGTGCCGCACGACCATACAGGGCGCGCACCTGCTGCGCCCCAAGCTGCTGACAAGCACAAATATATGAAAGGTTTAAAACCAACACTTTTTCAGCTGCTTTCAGTCTGCCGCGCACCCCATGCCGCTGCGCACATAATCACTTGCGCCAGCACCAGCCCCTGCCATAATCACAGCGGAGCTTCTACGCATGGAGGAATGCTCACATCTGCCCGACGCCCCCCACACACATCACTTCGGCTCGCCCTTGTTGTCGCTGCTCCCCAGAGCGCCGTTGCCGCCGCGCGCTGCCACACCCGCCGCACGGCCCTTAGCTGACATCAGCGGCCGTTTCGGAGACGCCGGCCCAGGTGCCAGCTTGCCGCCGGCTGCGCCCGAGCTGGCCGCCGCAGGACCGACCGCTCCCCACCCGGCCCCGGCGCCTCCAAAGCTGCCGGCACGGCTGCTAGTGATGCGCCAGCCGCCGGCGCGGCCGCCTGGGCTCGCGGGGCCAGGGGATGAAGGGGGGTCCCCAGCTGCAGCGGGCTCTTGTGTGAATCGCCGCAGCGCGACGCCGCCGCGCACAGGGCTGTCTGGCTGCTCGCCAGCCACGGGCGCCTGCGGCCGCGGTCCCTGCCGCAGCTGCGGCGGGGACGGCAGGGGGAGCGGCGGCGGGCCCTGCCGAGGCGCCTGCGGCCGCTGCTGCGGCTTACGCTGCGGGGACACGGCCGGCTTCTGGTGCTGGGCTTGCTGCACCGCTGTGGCAGTGGGCTGATGCTCTTCCAATTTTTGCTGGTGTTCATGGCTCTGCCTGTCGCCCTCCTGCTGCTGCGGCGGCTGCTGCTGCGATGGCAGCGGCGGTGGCGGCTGTTGCTGCTGTTGATGATGATGTTGATGATCGTCTTGCTGCTGCTTTTCCAGCTTGTGCTCCTGCAGCTGCTTGCAATCTTGCTGTCGCTCTGGTTGATGTGTTTCCTGCTGCTGCGTCTCCTGCCCCTGCCCTTGCCCGTGCCCGTGCCCCACCTGCTGCTGCTGCTGCTGCTGCTGACCTGGCGGTTGCTGGTCCATGTTCACATGCGGCGCAGCCTCCCCCTGCTGCTGCTGCTGCTGCTCCTGCTTCTGCTGCTGCAACTGCTGCCCGCTGTGGCTCTTTCGGCCCGCCTGCTTTCCGCCCTGCTTTTGTCGCTGTGGCTGGGGCGCAGGCGCCTGGCTCTGCCAGCGCCGCGCCACTGCCGCCACCATTCCGGTGCGCACGGGCGAGGCGGGCGCTGCGGACGCGGCCCCGCACACCCCATCGCCACCACCGGCGCCTGCGCCGGCCGCCTCCTCGTCAGCAGCGCCCGCGCGCCTCCCGACGGTCCCATCCGGCGTGCAACCGGGCTTCACGCCGCCGGCTGCACTAGCAGCCCGGCCAGCGCCAGGCTCCCGCACAAAAGCCTCCCCGCCGCATGTGTCGCCGCTGCGGCTGCCTTTGCTGCTGCCGTTGGCGCTGCCGTTGGCGCTGCCGCCGGTGTTCTCGCCATCCCCGCCACTGCTGCTGCAGCTGCCCCCTGCAAGGGCTTGCAGGGCTTGCGCTTCCCCCTGTGCCTCCGAGAGCTGCTGCGGGGGAGGGGGCACGCCCGGCGCCGCCTGGCTCCCACTCTGCGCTGGTGCCTGCAGCGGAAGCGGGGTGTTGTGGGCGTGCCACGCGGAGCTTGTCTAAGGCAACAAGGGCAGCAAGCTTCAACCCTGAACCCTAGAATGCCCTGGGGAAGCCCCGATCTGCTCAGGTTATCATGCACACAACACAGCCGTGCCTGTCCCTGCACACGCACGTAGGCACGCACACGCACGCAACCTCAAACCCACCCATAGGCCACTTGCCCCCCCCCCCCATGCACAACACACCCCAAACACGCGCACACGCACGCACGCACCCACCTACATGCCACTTGCTCGCCCACCCACTCACAACACACCCGAAACACAAACACACACACGCGCACGCACACAGACACAATCACAAGCACCTGTGTGTCGCTGGTGCAGCGCCGCAGCTCAGCCTGCAGCTGCGCCACTTGCCTCTCGAGGGCAGCGCGCTGTGGTAGGCGCGCAGTAAGATGGGGGTTGGGGCCGAATGATTGCAGGCAGGGCGACGGAGCGGGCGGCGTGCGAGGCGGCGCGCGATACTGGGCCAGGTGGACCTGTTAGCGCGCTGCCGGGCCGTCGGGACGAGAAAACCCAACATCCACGGCGCAAAGCTGGCTTCGGCGCGGGGGTCGAACAACACCTAGTGGCGCCCGCCCTTGGCGGGGCTCTGCTGCTCGTGCCCACGTTCCCACCTCCAAGGGCAGCGCACCTCGCTAGTGAGCCCCAAAACCCTGGCGTGAGCAGCCTCCAGGCCGGCAGACAGGAGCTGCACGCTCTCCTCCAC
>NW_014008898.1:1311-4600 GCF_000611645.1 Monoraphidium neglectum | reverse complement strand
AGATCATCCAGATCTACCTTGGAGATCTGGCCATCCCCCACCACCGCTGCAACACACTGCGCTCCCGCCATCCACCACCGCGTGCCCCGCCCTCATCCAACCCCAGCCCCAGGCCGCATGGATACCTCAGAGGGCGCCGACGACCCCGGGGGCCGCTACTACAACTGCCAGCAGCGGGTGGCGCTCGCGTTTGCGCACGTGCTCCAGGAGCACCCGGAGCTCACCATGTCGCAGGCACTGGAGCGCGTCTGGAAGGAGGAGTGGGGGCCGGTTCCCAAGAGTGCGGCCAGGCACTGCAAGAAGTGGCGGGAGCGCTTGGAGTCAGAGGCGGGTGTTGAGGACGCCGCCGGGCGCGGCCGCAAGGTGAAGCTGCCCGACGAGGTGGCCACTGAGGCGGCCAAGCTCGTCAAGGCGGGGTTTGAGGTCAGGCCTGTGCGTGGCAGTCAAAGCCTGCCGGCGCGCCGCAACGGCTTCCACACCATCGGCGACGCCATTCGCCGGGTCCCCAGGCTGAAGGAGATCCTGGACAATTATGACATCACCGCTGACCACCTCCTGCGCCGCATGCACGCGGTCGATCCGGGGCTGCACTGGGGCAGGGTGGATGTCAAGGCCGCGCTGACCGACGCACACAAGCTCACTCGCCTGACCTATGCACGCAAGGTGCTGGCCTTGATAGCCCAGGATCCCAGTTTCCTGGACTTTGTTGTGTGGGTGGACGAGGTCAAGATCTGGCTGTTCTCAGGGAAGGCCTCGGACGTGCATGTGTGGTGTGACGCGCATGATCAGGGGGTGCGGCTGGTGGTGCCTGGCTGCGGCACGGTCGGCGGCAAACCTGTCATTGTGGCCCTTTACGCCGCCGTCAACGCCAAGCTGGGTCTGGTGGGCTGGCAGTACACCTACCCCACCACCGGCTTCCCTGACAAGTGGCAGCAGCGGGCGTACGGGCGCATCGCTGGCGCCGCAGAGCGCAGGGACACAGATTACAAGGTGAGGGGCCTTGGGGGGCATTGCGTGAATATAACGTTGCCATATGGGTCGATCTCAGTGGCGCAGCTCAGCTCATTAGTAACCAGCCGGCAGATCACATCTTGCAGGAAGGCCAATGGGTCCCTGTCGCCCCTCACATAGACACCTAGAGTAGGCACAAACCCAGGAGTCAGAATCAGTATAGGGGCCGCCGGGGCGGCCGCCCGCGCTGCGAGCGCGCGCTGCAGCGCCTCAGCAGCAGCTGGTGTGCCGATGTCAAAGTCGCGCACGCGCACCAAACCCACTCCAGCCCACCACGCTGCGGCAATCATTTGGGCATCGATGGTGCGTTGCTGTTGGGCCAGCGGCACACGCGCACGGGCCCCGGCAAAGTGGCGGGGCCCATCGACCTGCACGGCCAAGCCGGCGGCGGCATTCCAGAAGTCCAGTTGGCCGTGCCAAAATGGCAGTTTGGGCTGGGGCACAAAGGCACCGTGTGGGCAGAGGCTATCCAAGTGCCGGTGCATCTCGAGTTCGGGGGCGGTGAACGCTCGCATATGCGCAGCCGCTAGGCTGGAAGGGGGCTCACACTTGCGGCACAGCAGTTTGGATGGTTGGGTCACAGCGTGGGGGGTGCAGTAGAGGTGGCAGCGCTCACAGCTGAGCAAGAAGTAAAATTTTTCTCCCTGGGCGCTGTGGCCGAAGGGGACGGCCCCTTCTGCAGTACGCTTATTTAGTATTCCGCAGCTGTCAACCCAAACATGGGGGTTCCGAGCATGGCAGATTGCCTGTATGAACCAAGGCTCACATTTCTCCACCTTCTTGCCGCGCCTCATGCTCCCACACCTGTGCGCAGCCGGAGAGCGAGAAGCAGAAGGCGCCGCGCGCGGAGGATTTTGTGGACATCATCAAGGTGCTGGCGCTGCAGGCAGAGCGGCAATTGCGGCTGGCTGGCATACAGCACGCGCCCGTCATGTCGTTTGACAACGCCAGCATCCACAACACCGAGGCCGTGGCGGCGGCGCTGCCGCCACACATCGAGCGCCTGACGCTTCCCGCGCGCAGCCCTGACCTGCACAAGGTCATAGAGCACACCTTTGGCCGCCTGAAGCCTGCGGTCTGCAATGCTGTCTTCGATGCCTGCTATGAGAAGGGTGCCGCGGAGCTGCTGCCTGCGGAGGTGCGGCGCATCGTGGAGGGGTGCCTGGTTCAAGTGACAGCCGCGGAGACGATCGCGCGCGACGTTGCGTCGCTCAAGACCACCTTGCAAATTGTTTCACATGATAAGGACACTGTGTTCCTGGTGGGGGAGAAGGAGTTTGTGGGCACTGGCGGCGACTGGGCGCCGCGGCGGTGGCGGTGAGCCGGTGGCTCGTGCCGCCACCCATCGGCACATTTGCGCAAACGGCCGTGATTGTTGGGGGGCTGCACAAGCCCCTCTTCTTCGGTTCAGGATTATTTGCATCTATGATGAACCCTTGCGCCGCACACGCGCTTTTGGGATGCTGCCTCTAATTCCTGGTTATCAGATTTCACAGCAAATCTGGCCTGTCACAGCTGCAGCCGGCCAAGCCCGGAAGGTTGGCCCCGCATCGCGCAGCCAGCACACCAGCCAGCCAGCAGCCCCATCTCAAATGCTTTACCAAGGGTTCCTCCACATCATACAGGAGCTCACCTGTCAATTGGCCACAGGTCGGCAGTTGCAGAGCGCCTCGTCATTGCTGAAAGTCACCAGCAGCGACGCCGACAGTGCGACCAATGGGGCTGGTGCCCTGCAAGGTGGCATAGAAACTCGTCCGTGTGAATCGTTTTACGCGGGTCTTGGCGCGCTACGAGTCGCGCGCAGAAATTCGGGAAAAGAAACAGCGGTGAAGCCAACCCCACGACGCAGCCAGGACAAACAGTCGCGTTTTGATATACATAAAGTGAGTACGATAGCTGCTGCAGCAGCAGGCCTGGGACTGGAGCCGCAGGCGCGCGCGCAGGCGCACCAGGGGCGGCGGTCGCCGCTGTCCGGCTCACCTGCAGGGGCTTTACAGCAGCCGCGCCAACCAATGTGTGGCACATGCACTGGCTGTGCTGACAGTAGCCTTTGGCCTGCCCCTGCTTCCAGGTCCTGCGCGCGAGGGCGCGACGTCGCGAGGGGCGCGAGCTGCAGGGGCACCCAGCAGCAGGAGCGTGCTGCCTGCAGCGGTGGTGGGGACGGGCGGCGGCGGCGGCGCGGGCAGGGGAGTACTCAGGACACTTCCCCAGGTGAGGGGAAAAGCAGGGGCCTGCCTGGTCTAATGTTGACCGTGGGGCTTCTCGGCCCCCCTCACCC
>NW_014008898.1:0-753 GCF_000611645.1 Monoraphidium neglectum | reverse complement strand
GCCCTTGTTTCTGAGTGTACGACAGGTATGGGCGTGAAGCAGTGTAGTTTAAAATGTATAAGCGATCGGTTGCCAAGGTGGTGGGGGATGAGGATCCTGGGGACCTGCCATGGCAGCAGCCAGGTGGCCAGTTGCAGCAGCCTGCTCCTTGCGCACGCGCCGCGCGCGGCGCCAGCGGGGCCGCCGCCGCCGAGGGCCCCGAACGACCCCGAATGCGCCGCGCAGCGCGCCGCACAGCGCGCAGCAAAGCCGACCACTGCAGCCCAGCACCAGGCTCACCACTCGTCTGTAATCCCGCTCCACGAGCCCCGTGCCCTGGATGCCTCTCCGTCCAGGTCCAAATCAAGGCTGCTGCCGGACACAAGCTGCAGCCCCTGGCCCGGAGCACCTCCAGCGGCGCGCGCGCGGCAACGCAGGTGCGCGAGGGGCTGATCCGAAGATCCCCAACAAAGGGGAGAGAGGACCCCCAGGCAAGATCACTACCGAGGCAGCAAGCGGCGGAAGGCGCGCGAAGCAGCGTCTGGGCGGCGCAGAAAATCACCAATTCAACAGACAAGCCATTGGCAGCGCGCAAAGCCATCCATTTGCCGTAAAGCGCGAGATCGGGCCTTGCGGTAATTGCTCAAACCCACGTTCTCCCTCCCCAGGCCACCATACCACATGCACCCAACATGTTTGGAAACTGCTCAATATGTGATGTTTGTTCTTGCAAAGCGGCTCGATCCTGGCCCCCACCCACTACACTCAGTAGAT
>NW_014008899.1:0-4045 GCF_000611645.1 Monoraphidium neglectum | reverse complement strand
GGCCGAAGAGGCGCACGCAGGAAGCATCCCTCACCCCCTCAACCATCCCCCATCCCCCGCCCTCGTCCCAGAACAAGCCGGCAGCAGCGCAGGGCCTGGTTGCAGCTCACCCAGTTCTTGCAGCGGCCGTGGGTGCCGATGACCACCTGTGGGGGGTGCAGGTGGGACAAACACGGGCCGTGCAGAGGTGGGTGTCGGGAAGGGGGGCTGGAGCAATCAGGATGGGCGTATTACAGGCGAGCTCGCGCAGGGCGATAGCTGTGAGTCAGGTCGCCACGCCGTTTTTTGTAAACGCTGTCGAAATGCGGCGAAGGGCTGGCAGCCTGCCCACATCACCAGAGGCGAATCCAAGGCGCAGCCAAAAGCCCCAGCCGCGTGCACACAGCTGGTGTGTCCCTATGTCACGCCCCAAACCCACCTGCTCCGTAAGCTTGGCTCGCCGCGCGACGCGGCGCCCGCCAGGCCCGCCGCCGCCGCCGCCCTCGTCGGCCGTGCTGACAGCCTGAGAGGGACACGCGCGCGCAGAAGTTTGGTCGACCTCTCCGCCGCTGCGCACCCCCATTACAAAGCTACCACGACGGCGGGGCCGCAGCAAAGGCGCCCTCCAGCCAAAGCGTGGCAAGCACCAAGCTGCAAGGCGCCCTGCATGGCCGCGCGACTAGCCGGCCGCCGCCTGCACCTGCACTCGCGCCACCCAGCTCAGCACCGCGTCACTCCCCCTAGTAAAGACACCAGCACTCGCGCCGCCCCGCTCAGCACCGCGCCGACCCCCCTTTAATAAGATGAGCCCCTCACCTTGATGGTGGTATATTTGGCCATGCGGCGTAGCACGTGGAGGTTCTGCAGCACCAGCTCGCGCGTGGGGCACATGCAGAGCGCCTGGGGCACCTGCAGTGCGGGGTCGACCCTGTCGAAGGCGCGGGGGCGAGCAGGGGTCACGGCGGGGTGCTGAGGTGACGAGGGGTTCATAACTACAGCCGAATGTGGGCGCATGATGCTGATTGATGATGCGACATCAGGTTGTGCAGGGGCAGCAAGCCGAGGCCAAGGAAGCTGGAGCATCAGTTGCAGCACTGACGCCCTGCGGGTGCTGCAAGTGAGGAAAAGCTGCCGTGCTGCGTGCCGGTTGGCTGCCTGTTATGTGACGGCCGCCTCCATGGATGGTTGGGCCCCACCTGCTCAGCATGGCCAGCACAAAGCAGGTGGTCTTGCCGCTGCCGTTGTGGGCCTGAGGACGGAGGGCAAGGGGGCGTGGAGGGTTCGCTCAAAAGAGCCGCGAGCCGCGGTGGGTCTGGTTCCGTTGTCGGCCGGCCGGCCGACGAGGCGTGCCGCCTGCGGGCCCCGACGACACGCCGTAGCAGGGCGTGCGGCTGAGCGGCAGCAGCCGCAGCGACTGCGTCCCGGTGTCAGCTCCCATGGCATGCATAGCGCCACGTAGGTGGTTTTCAACCCGCCTGCAGCCCGACGCCCCACTCCTCCCGGGCCTGCGCAGCCTCCCCTCAAAAACCACCACCCTGTCCCCACTCCCATGCTGACCTGTGCTATGAGGTCCCTGTACTGCCCCTGCTGGTCCGGCTGCAGGATCATGGGCAGGGTGGAGGCCTGGATGCTGCTGGGGTGGTCAAACTTCATCTCGCTGTACAGGCCCTGGGGGCGGGCGCGTGGGGAGGGGCCGTCAGGGGTGACCGTGCAGAGGGAGCGCCGTGTGGCGAGACAGGGGTGGCTGCGATGGCTGAGAAGGAGCGGGGCAGGCAGGACGCAGCTCCCCTGCCCTCACCAACACCCCGTCGCGCCCGCCGGTTGCCTCACCCGGCGGCTGTGCCGACCCCTTGCCCCTCCACCCAACGGGAGGCGCGCCATCCCGCAGCCCCACCCCCCACGGCAGCCCGACCCCCCTCCTCCCACCTGCAGCAGCTCCGGTGACAGCGGCAGGTCCTCAAACCTTTGGGCGCTCGAATATATGGCGTCCTTCGCATGGCGTCGGCGCGGAAAGTGCGGGGGAATGGGGGCGGCGTGCATGGTTGGATGCACTGCCAGGCCCGGCCAGTGGGACTCCATGCACTCACGCGGCCGGCAGCAGCACGCCGCCCTGGAGCTTCCAGTGGTGTCTGGGTGCGACCTTGGGCGCCCTGCAGGCATGCCTGCGCCCGCGGCGAAAGCTTGGTGTGCAGCGTGCCAGGCGGGCGCCCCTGCTGTCGGGCGCAAGCGGCGGGGGGGCCTGCAGAGCCGCTCGCAGTCATGTGCACCCAGCCAATCCCCTCACCCTGAACACACACACACACACACACAATTCACGAGACAAAACTTGCAAAGCTAACATGCAATCTGCGTTCGGGATCCCCGCACCTGTGTGATGGACTTGATCTCAGTCTCTGGGTTGACCAGCTGGTTGCTCAGCCTCAGGCTCAGGTCAGGCGCGTCGGGGGCGTTCTCGCCCTCGTCGACCTGGGGGTGCGTGCGCGTGTGTGTGCATGTGTGTGTGTGTCCATGTGTTTTAGGTGTGGATGATCGATTATTCATGTGACCATGGGTATTGCCGTGTGTGGATGTGAGCTTTGAGGGCAGGGATGGGAGGGGGGGCTCCGCAGGGGAGGTCGAGCGGCGCACGGCCGTCCCCAATCGCACAGCTGCTGCGGGCGCGGCTCCGGGCGACACAGGGGCAGGGGGGCTGTCGCCGCTGCTGGGCGCTCTGGCGCCGTGCACCACGCTGGCCCCTGCTGCCCTTGACTTGGACACACCACAGGGCCCCCTGCCGTCACACCCCACCTTGGCGCCCTGCTCCAGCTCAGCGGCGAGCTTGTCCGCCTGCTCGTCAGCCACCTCGCCTTTCTTCTCCTCCTTGTCATCGCCTTCCTTGGGAGGGGGGACAGCGACGGCCGCCGCGCCGCCGAAGCCGGCCGGCACCTCGTCGTCCCCGTCCGCCATCGCGCGGGCCCCCGCTGCTGCGGCTGCTGCCGCTGCTGTGGCTGCTGGCTGCGTCAATGGCGCTGCCGACGCGGCGATCGGCGCAGTCCTAGCCGCTGGAATGCAGGGGCAAGGGCTTTCTGGGAAGCTCTGTGACGCCTGGGGCGAAGGGGCTGAGTGCAATGACCTGCGTGTGCCAGCAAGCAGGGGCAGCAAGTCGTTGCGCCTCACTGCTCCTCACGCCCTGCTGCATTCGGGGTCCTTGCGCCCAGCGGCGTTCGGTACACGAGCAAGCATGTCACTTCAAGCTGTTTATAGCCACAATCGCGCCGAAAAGCCGCCATTTATAGGCGCCAAACAGCTCATGCAGGTGTGATCTAGCCAGCGCCGCTCGCCTTGTTGGTTGCTGGTCTGATGACCTCTGATTGTGATTTCAACTTTTATGTATGATGTTGAGCAGCAAACCACATTTCACTTTCACTGGCGTACTACCCATGTCATCGGTCGGCACCCGGTGAGTGGGCTTTGCAAGGGGGCGTCTACCATCTCATTTTGTTGGCATTCTCTCTCCTTTATCTGCAAATTTCTGCCATGCCACAGCCCAAGCGAAAGCGAACGATCCTGCAAATCGCGGGATCGGCCCCTGCAAAGCGGCAAAAGGCGGAGGCGGCACCCACTAATCGTATAAAGAAACATCAGCGCCGTACTGAAGGCGACGGCCCCCCTAAGCATAGCGGCGACCACAGCGGCGGCGGTGGCAGCGGCGTTCCACTCGCCGCCCACCGCGACGGCCATGCTTCGGCGACCCCCAGCGGCGACGCGCCCCGTGGCTGGCACTGCCGCTCCGTCATCGACCGTCAGGCGGCCGAGGCGGTCGCGCGGTTGCTGCAGGCGGCAGAGACACGCAGCAGCGGGGCGACCATCAAGTCGCTCACCCTGGCGCCCCACATCGTGCACAAGAAGCCAACCTTTGCAGTGACATGCGAGACCCTCAAGCGTGAGCGCACAGCACGCGCGCGATAGGCGCCACCGCGAACCGGCTGGCCGCTACGGGCCTGCGTGGCACCAGCTCCTCTCGCGCCGCAATGCTCGACGACGCCGTCATCCCTCACCCCCACCCCCCACTCACCCCCCCCCCACC
>NW_014008900.1:0-4048 GCF_000611645.1 Monoraphidium neglectum | reverse complement strand
CTGCTTGACCTGGAGGGCAGCAGCCTGACGCCCATCCTGGTGTCACTGGTGAAGAAGGACGCGTCCATGCTCGACGCATTCGGCAAGGTGCAGAGACGGGCCGCCCGCCTTTCGACCTGGAGCGCGCAACAAGCCAGCGTCCGCATCCACAACGCCAGCCTTCCTTGTTTTTAGCATCGATTCGCTGCCTCAGCGTCATGTTGCACCACCCCGCCTGCCTCCCTTGCCACCACGCCTCAACGCCTCCACCTTCGAACACCCCTGGGGCGCTACGAGGGCATTGCCACCCCCTGGCCCCAGGCGCCTCACCCTTCCGCCCCACTCGTTCACCCCGTGGTCCCCTCTTGGCGCCTGCAAAAACAGTTCTCGTCGTCTACTTGCGGCACCCTCCATGCCAGAGGCCGTCCCTCAATCAGCCCCCCACCTGCCCATAATCCCCTTTACACAACCCCCCAGGGCGCCAGCGAGGACATCCTCAGCGCCAAGAACGCCCTCTACCAGCACCTCACGTGGGACCCCTCCAAGAACGTGTCGCTCTGCCCCAAGCTCGCGCCCCCGCTGGCGACGCCCGTCGTCATGTCCCCGCCGCCGTCGCCGCGGCCCGGCCACGAGAGTGAGTCGCCCGCCCGCCCCAGCCGCCGCGCGTGGCCCCCGTCCAGACGTGGGTTTGGGCCGCGTCGGGCTATTCACATTGCGTGCGCACGCGCCTTACTTTTGTGCGCCGGCGGCGAGGCTGGCGGGTGCCGGGGAGGACAACCCCAAATTTCTCATCCAATCTCATCGATCGACGGGCAGTGGCCCGGCTGACGACTCACTTGTGTCATGCTAATCTGAGGCACCCTCTACACGCCGTGTCCGCCGACGCCCAACACACACTTTTTCCTTGATCGCAGCATGCTGCAAACCCACATTCTCATGCCCAACGCGTCTCCCACTCCCTGCAACCCCGACGCACGTCAGGCGGCTGCGTCTCGCCGCAGCCGTTCAGCTCCAGCAGCGCCGCCGCGGCCGCGGCGGCCGCCGCGCGGCGCTTCAGCTTCTCCGGCGCCGGCCCCGCCGCGGCGCGCGCCAGCACCGGCGCGGGGGCGCTGTCTGACAGCGGCGCCGGCAGGTGCGCCGGCGGCGCGCGGCGCCACCTGCACGCAAACCATACCTGAGTTCCTTTTGCCCCAGCGTGTCCGTGGCATGTGTTATGGCACGCGGCAAACGCCAGCATGGCGCTCCACGCCTCCCACGCCCTCACCGCTCGCGACCAAGGAACGCTGCCGCAACCGCCTCCGCAGGAGCGACGCGGGCGCCACGACTCTGCTGCCCGCGGCGGCGTCCGCGCCGCAGCAGGGCGGGAGCTACCCCGCTTCCAACGGCAGCAGCAGCCCCGGCCCCGAGCCGCGGCTGGCCGGCGCCCTCAACCTGGCGCGCGGCGACAAGTGAGATCCGGGGACCTGGGGGTTTGGGAAGGGCAATTGCTGGGGGCGCCGCTGCTTTCTTGGGTGTGCCGCGCCGTGCTGCAGCCATCCTGCGGCATCAAGCCCTTGCCAACCAGCAATGAAGATGCCGTATGCACCACCTGGAAAGGATTTGCTTTCTCACAACCACACTACCGCCCCCTTTGCTTCGACGCGGCCCCAGGGACCGCATCATCGACGCCGCCACCGCCAGCGGCGCCACCCTCCACCAGATGGCCACCGTCGCGGCCGCCATGCTGGCCGGCGGCGGCGGCCCCGACGCGGGCGCAGAGGCGCGGCGCGCGGCGGACGCGCGCGCGGCGGCGGTGGCGGCCATTAGGCTCATGCCGGAGCGGCCGCTGGAGCTCCTGCACAGGATGGTGGAGCTGATGCGGGTGAGGGCGCCAGTGACTGACAGGCCGCGGCGGTGGTGTGTGTGTGTGTTTTTGAATGGGGGGCGTTTTGGTGAAATGACAGTGTCGGACGCCTGCTTGATTGTTGAAGCACGGGCGATTGAGCGCATGGGTGTGCAGTGAGGAACCCCGTCAGGTCGGCTGCAGGACACGCATACTTGACCGCCTTTGGGGCAACGGTGCAGTGGAGCAGCGCGCCGCCACGCCTCAAGTCGCGCTGTCGGCGCCCCCTCGGTGGCTACAGCCGGCGCCCGGCATGCAGTCGCACCCGGGTGGGACAGTGTATGCGTCAGCAATTGCGCTGCCCGTCAACAAACATTCTTAACCCCAATCCCAGATACTGGTTGATCTGCTGAGGGAGAAGTGCCTGGAGGAGAGGGGCGAGGCCGCCGCGGCCGCGGCCGCCGCCGCCTCCGCCGCCCCCAACAGCACCGCCGCGGCGCTCGCCACCGCGGCGGCCCCCGCGGGCGCCGCTGGCGGCAGCGGCAACGGCGGGAACGGCGGCGGCAGCGCCAGCCAGGCGCCGGAGGAGTGGACCCTGGACCCCGCGCGGCCGTGCGGGGGCGAGCGGCCGCTGCTGATGTTTGACCGGTGGCGGAAGCTTCTCAGGTCCTTCTACTCCGAAAAGAAGGGCACGTTCGACATCTCAAAGGTGCGCTCCCCCTGCAGTCGTATACAAGCATAACATGGGGCTGTGTTTATAGGCGGAACTTGGGCAGAGGCAGCCCCGGCTTGGCCCCAGACAACCGTCCACGCGGCATGCCACATTCACGCGAGCACGCGCCACGAAGCGGCCTGGCCCCCTGGTTCTACACACCCCTCGGCGCGGCATAACGCATTCGCGCAAGCACGCGATCGAGTCGGTGAGCCTCAACCTGTTGACGGCGGGCGTTTGTCGCCCATCTGTCGCCCGCTGAATTTGAATTTCTGTGCAGGTTCCGGACATCTACGACAGCGCCAAGTACGACGCCATCCACAACGGGCACCTGGCGCTGGCCCCCCTGCAGGTTCGTGCCGCAGACCCTAAGCTCTCCTCTCGTGTGCGTCAGCACTTTAAGTTCTCATAGGAAGCTGCCCGTCAACTCTTGAAACAGACTATCAGATTCGCAAGCCAGGCTGCGTGCTGGCCCTGTCACTAGCCAGCTTCTCATTCGCACTCTGACGAAGTGCCCTCTTGCCCTTTCAATTTCGACCCATCTGCACCGTCATGGTCACCCACGCACACCAGTTTCAAACCCTTACTCACCCTGACTCACCCAACCCTCACTTTTCAAACCCACCCCACGCAGGAGCTGTACGCCAAGGCGCGTCAGCTGGCGGCCTGCGTGGTGCCGCACGAGTACGGCCTGGAAGCCGAGCAGAAGCTGCGCATCGGGTCCAAGATCGCGGCGGAGCTGCTCACCAAGCTGCTCATGGACCTGGCCTCCATGCAGGTGCGTTGGAAATCGCAAGACAAGGTCCTGGGAGGATGTCGGTGGGCGAGGCGCGGCTGTTGACCTCGGTCAACGACAGGGAGGCGCTCGGATTACCTGCACGTATGTCTGCTTTGTGGGGCCACGTGAATGGCGCTTCGCACCTTGAGATGCCGTGCACAGGGATCGAACTTGAGCTCGGCCCCTTGGCCGGCACTGCGGTTTGCAAGGTGGGCTTTGCCGTGCAAAGATGACTGCCCACCACTAACCCCGTACCACCACCACCACCACCAGTACTACCTGATCACCCACCAACGTGTCCTGCGACACCACTCACCCGCCGGCCTCCCCTCCTCCCACCCACCCAGGACGAGTCCATGGCGACGGCGGCCATGGAGCGCGACATGGCGGCCGCGCGCGGCGGCGCCGGCAGCGCCGGCAGCGGCGGCGGCGGGCGCGGCGGCCGGCGCTCAGTGGTGAGCCGCGGTCGCGCGATTGCACGGATGTCCACAATTTCAGCAGACTGTGGGCTAGCGCTGCATTGCCACCTGTTTTGCTGGATGAGCCAATGTGCTGGGGCGCTCCCTGGCAGTCGTGCTGCCTCCGCTCCTTCCCGCCCAGCGATCCTCAAGAGTACCCACCCTCTCTCCTCCATCACCATCACTGCTTCCCAGGAGTTTTACGACGACGCTTTCGACTCTGAGTTTGGGAAGATGTCGGTCGAGGACTCACGCATGCGCCCCTTTGGCAGCGGCGGCCGCCCCCCTGGCGCGCCCCC
>NW_014008901.1:0-4048 GCF_000611645.1 Monoraphidium neglectum | reverse complement strand
ACCGGCGCACCTTCGACAAGTGCTCCATCCTGACACCCACACAGAAACGGCGCCTGAAAGATGCAGGCACATACAGCGTTCCCGACATCATTCTGCACGTGCCGGCAGCAGGCAGAGGGTCGGCGGAACACATTCATGTTGTGGAAGTCAAGTACTGCAGGGACACAAACCCAGACCCGACAATTGCAGCGGCCACGGCACAGCACGCTGCCACGGCACTCATTGCGGAACTGCAGAAGGCGCGCCGGCAGGTCCACCTCCATGTGATTACACTGGGTGTGGGAGGCGCAATTTACGCAGGCATGATCACGACCGCGGCTGACCTAGGGATACCAAAAGAGAAACACAACACCCTGCTCAAGCACCTCAACCTGCACGCTGTTGAGAGCATGACAGCTGTCTAGGGCCGCCGAAAGCAACTGCTGCATGCAAACAACTGCTCGCCATCACGGCCGCGTCAAGGGCGTGGCGTCACGTGAGCATGCCCCTTGGTCTCCACGGTGGGGGGTGTGGCTCACCACACACACCCGACTCCTTAACCCGACGCGGCGCCGCTTGCAGCGTGGCTTCTAGCCATGCAAGGCGTCAGCGTAGTCTCTCTCTCTCTCTCTCTCTCAGGTAGCCCGCGGCTCCGCCCGTCTGCGCTGCGCCGCCGGCCCCTGGTGGCTGGCCGCCCCCGCGCACTCACCGCTTCACTCAGAGATGCCCAGGTGGTGCAGCAGCCTGTCGCAGCGCTGCGGCGCGGTGCCCTGCAAGGGCAGGCCGTAGTGGCCCAGGACGGCGTCCACGGCGGCGCCGCCCATGTTGCGCAGGACTGACAGCATCATGGGGGGGCTGCTGCGGCTCCTGCCCGGCGTCGTTGCGGACCCACCCGACCTGCTGTGGCCCGTTGAGCTGGCTGTTGATGACGCGGGCGTGCGCGTTGTGGTCCACGTCCGCGATGCGCTGCAGCAGCGCTCCCTCCACCTGCTGCAGCTGCGTCGGCAGCTGCTGCAGCTGCTGCAGGATCTGCGTCAGCGTCTGCTGCTGCGCTGCAGGCTGCCAGTTGTGAAAATTCTGCAGCTCACCTGCCATGTTGGTGGCCGCGTGCGCTATGTCTTGGGACGTATGGGCATTGATCGTGGGGTTGGGCGCTGCCATCTGCGCAAAGCGCGCAAGTTTGCAGGCGGTGATGCACGGCGTGTGCGGAGCGTCTCTGGGCAGGGCTACTCCGGGCTTCGACCCTGCACAATGCTACCTTACATACCTGGGCAGCATGTATGCGCAGCACCAACATACGAGACAGTGCAATTTAACCAAAAACAAGTGCACACGGCACTGGCCCCCCACCTGTCCCGCTCAGCAGGCTGCGCCAAGGCTGCCGCGCCCAAGCCTGGAGCTGCCGGCGGGGTGGCGGGATTGCGAGCGAGGAGGGCATCCCCCGGCAGGGGAGCTCATGGTGGGGGGAAGAGCGCAGTTTTGCCGCGCGGCGTTGCCGCCAGTGCGCAAGCGTGCAAGGATCGGCTGCGACTTGGCGATTAGGCACCGCTGGCCCCTGCGCCAGTATACAGCCGGTGCCATTGTCACAAATGCAACCCCTTTGGCCTCACCGAAGAGCACGAGACGAGGGTAGAATCGTGTTAGCGCAGCGCTCAGTCCGGAAGGCTGATTTACCGCATCCGGGTTGTATGAGGTTCGATCACGCATTGTACAAAGAAACGAATTCACTTCTCAGTTATGCACCAGGGGCTGCGCGTCGATCTTGAGCTAGACCCCGCAGCTTTGTCGCCGTGACTAGCGGCGCAGTCGCCGCGACCGAAGCGCCGTCAACCACGTCCAGGTCGGCGGCGGAGGCACTCCACTCGCACCGCGCGATGTAGCGCATACGCGTGTGGCAACTCTGGCACTCTCTGGGCCTAGGCGGGGGGGAGGGGCGGTGCACGGTGCAGCCTACCGCTGTGCGTCATTCGGCCCTCACTGGTAGCAAAAGGGGCGTGTTACCGGTTTGCAAACTGCGTTACCCTGCACTAAAGTGCTTGTTACCGGTGTTACTGACCTGGTAACAGCGTGTAACGTGGTAACTTGGTGGTAACATTCAGTAACACGGTAACTTACGCAGGTAACAGCAGAGGAAACAGGGTAACACCAGGTTAGGTGTTACAGGAACTCTACCGTAGAGCTTTGAGGGCTCGCCGCTGCTCTTGCGGTGGCAGGGAGCACCAGCCACCTTGTTGCGCACACATCTGAGAGTGCAAGCTGATGCCCCTGTAGGGTGGCTAAACTATTGTTTAAAGAGTGTTTGATACATGAACTTTACTGCTCACCGCGCACGGACGCAGCGTACCGCATTACTGATGGGGTGGACTGAGCGGACAGAGCGGACGGAGCGAGGCCAAAGTGGGTAGAACGCGTGCCCTAGGGCAGCGCAAAATACGTAAGCACCAAAAAAGTGTTTCGTGGTTATTATCATAACCTGGGCATCACATACAGCGCTGAGAATGCCACGGGGCGTGGTTGCCGTTTTGCATTCATCGCATCGCGTGTCATACGGTAGAGACGAAGCGCATTGCATTTGCAAATGTCACATACCAGTTATTGTGTCATGACTTGTCAAAGCTATCACGCATAGCCACTCCTCGCCTTGACCTCAACAACCGGCCGGCCCAAACAACGCAGAACGCGCCCACATCAGCCGCGGCCTCAAGCACGATCGAAGATCA
Organism: Monoraphidium neglectum; assembly: GCF_000611645.1. Lineage (NCBI taxonomy): Eukaryota > Viridiplantae > Chlorophyta > Chlorophyceae > Sphaeropleales > Selenastraceae > Monoraphidium > Monoraphidium neglectum. Next base: position 1,349 of record NW_014008901.1, on the reverse strand, counting down.
GTCAGGTATGCGACATGTCCAGCGACTGCTACCGTTCCATGTGCTCTGGGGGTGCCCTGGGGCTGCCTTGATCATGTTGCTCAACAACCGCTGCACGACGCTTGCTTGCCCACCCAACCCCCTGTCTAGGTCGACCTGCAGGACGTTGCAAGCACGTCACAAGCAGTATGAACCTGCACATGCATACATCTGTGGGTGTGCATACTTCGATTGCTGTGCATCAGCCTGCACATGGTTGTCGTGTGTCTCGTGCACAAGTGCGCAAGCAGTGCGCACGGGGCTGATGCTAGCTTTGGTGCGGTGGGTGGTGCTCAACAGTGCCACCCATTGGGCGTGTTCTACCGTGCGAGTACCGTGGTGGGGTCAAGTGCACTGCCACCATGTTCCCATGCAATTATATTGCAGAACTTTCCATGGCAATTGAGCCCACCGTAGCACTTGTATCAATTGAAGCGCTTGAGGGCACTGTTGAGCAGCTCTTGCACCGAGGGGCGGCACCTCTTGTGAGAGGATCCTTGAAAGCATGCATGTATGCATTAAACACAATTATGTGCAGTTCAATGCTGTACAAAAGGGGCTAGGCTGCTGCGTGCATGAATCAAGGGGTAACACGGTGAAAGTGCTGTTACCTAGGTTACTTGTGTTACGGGTTGGTAACATCACGTTACCGCCGGCGGTAACGTGTCGACTCAAGTTACCCTGTTACTGCGTGTTACCCTGTACTACGGCTGCGCGTTGCGCCGTTACCACGGCGGCGGTAACACCACCTTTTGTACTGGGGTAACACGCCCCTTTTGCTACTAGTGCCTTCTGAAGGACTGTCCTGAACGCTCTCACCCATCAGTGCAGATGTGTTTCATAAGGTACGATGCACCCGGGCAATCGATCAAGCCCGTTCCCCTTCCCTTGATCAGAAGCGGCCGCCGCGCTCGGCCATCCGCATGCCACACGGCGCCTCTCTATTTGAAACTCGCTCGCCAGCCACCTCAACCGTTAGTGAAAAGACGGATGCGTTACAAATCTCGCGCGGCCGGCCGCCGCAGAACCGCGCACGTGGTGCATTTCTCAGGGGCGCCTCAAGCATCGGGAGCTGGCAACGGCGGTATAATTCCCGGGTCAGCTATGCAAAAAACTCACACATGGGCCCCGCCGTCCGATTTCAGCTCGCCTTATCTGTTCCCAGAGTAACATATAGCACAACAAACAGCTTTTAATCACTTGGGTTTGGGTAAGGGAAGGCCCTTGGACTCTCGACAGCCCTGGGGGTTTTAGGGTTTAAGGGTTTAGGGTTTGCGGGTTTAGGGTTTAGGGTTTATATTTGAACCCTTGCATGACTGGGCATCAAGTTC
>NW_014008902.1:0-4049 GCF_000611645.1 Monoraphidium neglectum | reverse complement strand
GGGCTGGCGGCTGCGGGCGGGCGGGCACGCGGGCAAGTGGGCCCAAGCGGCCGGAGATGGGGCGACCCTCTTGTCGCGACGCCGAGCTTGCGCGCTGTGAGCCTTGCGGCCGTGCGCCTGTGGAAGAGCCGCCCTCCCTGGCCTGCAGCTGACCCATCCCCTTGGGACCGACCCCACGGATGCTGCAAGCCGCGTGTGCGCACACATAATCTCGACCACCCGCTCGCCCCCGCATGAGCCCTGGGCCGCGCGCGAGCACGAGGCCCAGCTGGCCAGCTGGCACCTCCTGCAGCGTGGCGGAGTCCACAACCTTTATGGTGGTCAGTGCCTTTACAGTAGGCCCATGCTGCCGCGACGTGGACGCCCGCGCGGGACGCCTCGTTTGCAGGGGCCGGCGGGAAGAGCGAGGGCGTGGGTGCTGTGGGGCCGAGCGGGGCCGAACGGGGGAGGGGAAACGAGCGCAGACGCCAGAAGCGTGGCGAGCGGTCCGGCAGTCAGCTGTGCATCTTTGAACAGCCAAAGCAACCAAGGCTGCTCCCAATGGCCGGCCTGCGCCAGGCCCGCGGCCGGCCTGTCGCGCGGGCCCCTGTCGTCCTGCCGCCGGGGCCGCCGCACGCGCAGCAGCTGCCGCGCCCTGCCGGCGCTCGCCCTGCCTGGCCGAATCGCCGAAACACCCGCCTTGTGAGCAGCGTGCTTAGTCCTGCTGCCAGCCCCCACTCTTAGTCCCGCGTTTGACAGCAAACCCGCTCACCACTACCCCTGCGGCCCGTGGCCGAACGCCACAGGTGGCGCTTGCTCCCGTTCCGTTTTTTTTTCCGGTCGCGTCAGCACATTCGAGGGTGAGGGGTTGTTTGTGCGCCACATGCAGAAGATGCACACTTGATACCAGGTGCAAGAGTTTACTCAACAAAAAAGCAATAAGCGCCAGGACCCCGCGTCCGACAAGCGAGCCAGCAGCAACAAGCGGGGAGAGCACCCAAGCCGCGGCGCGCACGCGCCCGCGCCCGCGCGCAAAAAGCAATTTGGTGTAAAAATCCGGGGCGGGCGGAGGATAATCCCCCTCGATCCAAGAGTCAGGGTGGGCCCCCAATTTGGGTGCAGCCGCTCCCAGGAATGCGGGGCGAGCCCCAGCCCTGCAAATGCACAGTGCTCGGCGCTCGGACGGCGGGCGGGGACGCGCGCGCTCCAGCCCGCCCCTGCCGCGCCGCGAGACGCGCGGGTGCGCGCGGAGATGCGCGCCGCTCCGCGGGAGCGGCGGGGCCGCGCGGGAATGGCGCCGCGCGAGCGGGCAGACGTGGTGCAAGAGCCGCGCACGCAGGCGCGCCCTTCTCGCTCGGCCCTTCCGACACGCATAGTATGGTACACTCGGCCACGAGGGGGCGCCTGCGCGCGCACACTCCGCACGCATGTTGGTGGCATGCACGAGCAGCGCGGCTCGCCGGCGCAGCGTCCGGGAGCAGCGCCTCGAGGCGCCGGGCCGCGACCGGCGGCCATGCGTTGGGGCGCGGATGGCCCGAGGCGGAACGAGGGCCGACTGCAGGTGGGGGAGGGTGGAAGATGCAGAGGCGCGACGCCGGCGGGGTCCGCGCCATTCGCCGCAGGGTGCCATCCCTTTTCAGTCGGCGGCGCTCATGTGTGGGTGCAAATATAGGTGGCGGGGGCTGCCAACGGATTGGACAGAGGTTCAAGAAGCTTGCAGGTTGGGGATCCGGCTGGAGCGTGGCGGGCGCTATGGCGGCGCCGGCCGGCCCCAGCCGCACGGCAGGGGAAAGGGCAAGCCTCCGACGGGTGCCCCCGCGCACATAAGGGGCCTGTCGACCCAACTCGGCTGCAATCAAGCACAGTAAACCGTCGATGTTGCTGGCGGCATGGCGCGCCGCGCAAGAGGAAGGTCTTCGGGATGCACAACCGGGCGGGCGCGCCCGGTCAATCTTTGTCAGAATTCGGTCAGACGTCCCCACAACCCCCACCCTGTCTCCTGGGGCAGTCCATCCCCGTGAATGACATCCCCAGCTGACCTCAGTTCCAAGGGCGCTGACTCAGCATTTGGATGATGCCCGCCGTAGGCGCCGCCGCAGCCGCGCGGGCCTTGGCGGGCCGCAACGGCGCTTGCTTGGTGCCGCGCACCACCTCGTATGCCCGAGAATTTCTGTGTCCTTGTGTCTGCGCCCTTCCTGCAACCGGCAGCGGCGGCGCCGCGCGCTCGACGCCCGTCTGCAGCGCAGCGCAGCGTCGGCGGGCGTGCGCGCCGCCACGGGCGTGCGCTCTCGCGTGCGTGCTGGTGGCGCCCGGGCGCCGGCCGCGGGGCCTGCCATTCGCCAAACCTCCCTTCCAGAGACCGGCGGGCCTGGCCGCGTCCCTCAGTCCCAAACCCCAGCAAGGTGCGCCGGCTGCTGGCGCTGCGCCGCGGCGGCCGCGAGCGCCGATGCCGCGACGTCGCCGGGCGCGCCGGGGCGGCCCGTGGTGCCGCCGTTGGCTGCAGCGGCGGCGGCTGCCGCCATCATCTCCCCAATTTGGGCCTCCAGTCCGCCAGATGGGATCATCTGCGCACAAATCATGGTCAAATCGTATGTATACTCAGCAGTAGCAGCACGCACTGGTCAGAACAAGTAAATACCTGCCGGTGCCCAACAGGCCGTGCCTGCTGCCGCCACCGAGACCGCCGTCCGCCGCACGCACGCACGCACGCACGCACGCACGCAGGGGCGACAAACCCGATCCTCGCGCAACACGCTTGCTTCTGGACACGCCTAGCCCCTTGCATGATCAGGCGGCCTTGGCGGCAGCCCGCCCGCGGCGCTCTGAACCTCGGGAACGCACCCCGGCCTAACCTCGGACACCCACCAGATCGTCCTCCCCGTCGATCAGGTCGAGAAAAGCCGCAGCATCCTGCATCGCCTCCGCCCCGCCGTGGCCCGCGTGCGGCAGCTGGCCGCTGTGCTGCTGCTGCGGGTGCTGCTGGTGCTGCTGGTGCTGCTGGTGCTGCTGGTGCTGCTGCTGGTGCTGCTGGTGCTGCTGCTGGTGGTCGGGCAGCGAGTGCGTGACAAACATCTGCTGCTGAGCGCCGTGCGGCGCCTGCACGGCGAACGCAGGGGGCATCTGCGCGTTGAGCATGACCACGTGGTGGCCACCCATGTGGTGCCCGCCCATGTGGCCGCCCTGACCATTGGGATGCATCACATGCGCCATCACATACTGCGGCGCCGAGTGCATCACCATGCCGCCGCCACTCCCGCCGCCGCCCGCCGACGCGGCGTCCTGCGCGCTCGCGACCGCGGAGAGGGCCCCGTAGCTGCCGCCGCTGCCAGAGTGGTAGAGCACCTGCTGGGCTCCATGCGCCGCGGGCGCGAGCACGTAGCCCCCGCTGCCATCGGGCACCGCCGCCAGCGCCTGCGGCGGGTAGGACGACGCGCCCGCGGCGCCGTACGACGCGCCGAGCTGCTGCTGGTGCGCGGCGAAGACAGCGCCGCCGGGCGCACTGCCCGCGAACATCATGGGGATGCCGTTCGGCCCGATAAACACGGTGCCCGCCGGCGCGCCGTGCATTCCGCCGCCGCCGCCGCCGGCCCCGATCGGGATCGGCGCGCTCCCGCTGCCGACGCGGCCCGGGCCCGGCGCCGCGGCAGCCGCCGCCGCGCCGCTGACGGCGACGCTGCTCGCCATTTGCTGCTGCGTCAGCCCTGTGGAGCTGACCGCGCGCTCAACCATGCCCGCCGGCGGCGCGGCGCCCGCGCCCTGCTGCAGCGCGCGCGACAGCTTGGCGATCTGGCGGCGGGGCCAGCGCGTGATGCCGTTCCGCCGGCAGGCGCGCTTCAGCGTCGTCGCGCAGATCCCGAGGTTGGCCGCGGCCTCCTTGAGCCCCAGCCCGAACTGAGACTGCAGGTCTTCGAACGTCAGCCGCCGCCCCGCGCCGAGCTGGTGCCGCGGCGGCGCCTTGCCGCCCGCGCCGCCCATCCCGTCGTCGCCGCCGCCGCTGCCCTCGCCGTCGCCGTCATCGTCGGCGCCAAAGTCCTCCCCGTCGTCCTCAGCCGCCGCCGCCGCCGCCGCGG
>NW_014008903.1:0-4051 GCF_000611645.1 Monoraphidium neglectum | reverse complement strand
CGCGGGCACAGCGCTCGTCGACGCGGCTGCGGCGGGCTGCCCGTTGCTGCTGTCCGACCACCTGTTTTCGAAGTTCACCGGCGCGGAACCCTGCGGTGCGGCTGCCGCCGAGGGCCTGTGGCACCTCCTGGGCACGCCGCCGGCGGAGGCCGCGCGCTGCGCCGCCGCGGCGCGCACGCGCGCGGCGTTCGAGATCAGCGCCGTGACGCACCGCTTGGGCGGGGCCGTCCACCTCAGGGCGTGCTTCGTCCCCTGCCCCGGCCCCAACGGAGCTTGCACCGCCGACGCGGCCGCGCCCGCTGCCCCCAGTAATGGCGGCGCAATCAAAGACTGCAGCGGCGGCGGCGGCGGCGGCGGTTGCTCGGTGGCGCTGTACCTTGTCGCAGTCGACTTCCTGAACGCATCTGACACTGAGATGTGGGCGCCCGGCGGCGCGCCGCGCCCCTTCCGGCTGCTCGACGCGCCACCGCCGCCCCCTTGAGCGCGCGAGGGGCCCCGGCGCCGGCGCCTCTCGCAGGGCACGTGCGGCGTGCGCAAACGAGAGCAGAAATGATTGAGAGCGGAAATCCACTCCCCACTTTTGCTGCCAAGACTTGGGTGCCCCGTGCAGCCGACCGCCCTTTTGCGCCGCAGCGCCCTCCACGCGGATGGATGTTCCACTAGTATTGTTGTGCAGCACATCCGTTCTTGGGGGATCGTCTCTTGGTATCAGCGGCGTGCGCCCCTGCACACCCCCTATCGATTGGTATCAAAGAGGGTGTACGCAACCGGGCACCGAGTGTGAGGTACTTCCTCCACCCATTGTATCTTCATAAGCCCTGGCAGCCCGCTCAGTGGGCGGCCCTGCGCAGTTGCTCGCCAGCTCTGGCGTTAGCTACCAAGCGGGCACTCGTGCTCGCAAGGGCTGCTGCCGGCTGTTTTGCACGCCTCCACATTCCGCAACTGCGCGGCGCACCCCCTCTTGTCGGCCGTGACGGCGCTGCCCTGTGCTGCTTTCCGGCAATTGTCCAAGTAAAGCGCCATCGCGGCTGTTAGCGCCTGACGTGCCACGGCACTGGCGGCAGCGCACCACAAACATCATCCTCAAATCGCGGCTGGGGCAGCCACGCACCCCCACAGTGCAGTCGCACACACATCTGCGACCCCCCTTATGCTCCCCTCCTGTGGTGTTTGCTGCAGCTGACGATTCGCGACTGTGCTGCTTGTACTTGGGCAGGGCTTTAATCCCAGTCACTGCCCTGCTCGGCATCATGTTCGACATAACTGATGCGCTTACGTATCTGGGTCTCATTGCATGCCGTACACTTCCTTTGACAGCATCACGTGCTTGAATACCTACCTGTGGGCTTGACCACACATACAAAGGGTTGCTGGTGGCCGGATGGGAGGGCAAGGGATGATGTTGGGGCGTGCGCGCCGCTCGCGAGTGGGCAGCAACTGATTCGGAGGCAACGCAGCAGCGTGACGCCTTGAAGCAAGATACTTTGGCAAACCTTGAAGCAAGATACGTTATTTGCGTGTGCCAGGTGGTCCAGGAAAGAATTGTCTTTTTGTGGTGGCTTGATTTTCGCAATCGCCTCAGGCAAGAACAGTGTTTTTGGATTGTCCGATTGCTCTTGAGGTTGTCCCTTGCGGCGTTTGATGCGGCTGTCGGGCGTGCTCCTGGCCAAGCGCGTGTAACAAAGTTATGCTCACCATTATGCTCACCATTAAACAAACCAGACAGATCTCCTGACAAGAAAGTCGTATTGGTTTCAGGGGGCGTTGGTGACCCGCTGTTGCGGCGGGCCCTGGTCAACGCAACCCTGCACCACCATGGTCAACAGATGCTCAGGTGCAGCTTGCCGAGTAGCAGTGCGCGTTTGCTGGTTTCTGCGTGGATTGGCGCTGAGGCAGGCATCTTCACAGACACAGACTACACGAGAAGATAAGAGGAGGAGTGTTCTTGCTCACGTCACCGCTCGCCGGCGTGCGTCACTGGCATGCCAGGTGTACCTCGTGGCACAGCTCTGGTCCCATGGTGTCCGGATCTCAGCGCCACTTTCTGTTGACCCCTACTAGATTTGCGTTTGGATGAGATCGCTGATCATGCAAAGCCTGCGCTTCACCCCTGTTTGCCAGTGCCCGATCATTCAGAAGCGATTCAGCCGTAAATTCAATAGCATATCTCAGCGCAGGGCAACCATGGTGCCCGCGGCAGGTGACGACTGGCGCGGCCTTGTGCAGCGTGCAGAGCACGACCATTGCCATGAGAACTCATTTATCACGGAAAATTGATTGTACTGAGAGCTTTTGTGGGTCTCCTGGATCGGTCGCTGGCTAGAAGAGGTCACAGGCAGGCGGGCGCCCTTGCGGGCGCTCGCGCCGCCCATGTGCAAGGCACCCACGTGCGAGCTGCAGGCTTGCCATCCCACCGTGCGCGCCGGCCGCCCCCCTTGCACCGTAGTGCATGAGAAGCATGACCCTACGGACTCGTTCATCCTCCAATTTGAGCTGACGGGCGGCTTGCACGGGCCCCTCACCGGGGTGACTCTGGCTGTCAAAGACCTGTTCGAGTGAGTGACCCCAGGTCAGGCACTCTACGGCCCGAGTGACGGGTGGCTAGCTGTGTGATCGTGTGGCTGCGTAGTTTCCCGGGCGGCAGGAGCAGACGGCCGCAACGCCGGCGTTGCGCGTGTGAGGGTGTGCCGCTGCCCGCACTGCTGGCTGTGGAGGTGCTGCTCTCGCCACAGCTGTGTGGGGCGCTGGCTGCACGTGGCTCGCTGCTGCCGAAACATCCTGTGTGTTTCAGAAAGCTGAGGGCCGTGCAAGGAGCAGCCCAAAGTGGCCCCTAGAGGCCCCTGGAGCCCGCGGCGCCCGCCCCGCGCTGCGACCGTTCCCCGTCCCTTGTTGCATTGCACACGGGGACCGCCCCGCCGGTAAGCAGAGGCGAGCGCCTAGGCCTGATTCCTCCCCCCCCCCCCGCGCAGCATAAAGGGGTACCCCACCGCCTTTGGAAACCCCAAGTGGCTGGAGACGCACGCGGAGCCGGCCGCGGCCACGGCGCCGGCGGTGCAGGCGCTGCTGGATGCCGGTGCCCTGATTGTGGGTGAGCTCGCGGCCGCGAAACACCGGATCAGGCGCGCCGCCGCCTGCATCAGGCGGCGACGCCACCCGGCGACGACGCCGCTGGAGCTCGCGCGCGCGCGGGGGGAATCGCCTCGACTTGTCTGCGGCCGGTGGGGTCGCGTCGTCTCCACATTCCTCCGCCCGCCGAGAGCTCGCACCTGCGGCCGCCTGCAGTTTATTGGCCCCCCATCTTACACCTCGACCTCCCCTCTCCTTACCAGCCCTAATCCCCTGCCTTTCAACATGTGTTTTGAGCCCCCGCGCCACCTCGCCACGCACCGCCACCTCCCCCAACCCTCGCCTCTTTTTCCACAGGCAAGACGCACATGGACGAGCTGGCCTACTCACTAAATGGCGAGAACTTCCATTACGGCACCCCCGTCAACGCGGCGGCGCCTGGCAGGATCCCTGGGGGCTCCTCTAGTGGCTCTGCGGTGGGGCAGCGGGGGGAGGGGGTCGCCGCGGGGTGCGTGGGCGGGGCTCGGATGCACAAGGGGGCCTCACGCTCAGCTTTCGGGGAGGAGCGTGCGCCGGCGCGAGACGGAGCAGCCTCTTTGGTGCGGCGGGGACGAGCCAGTTCGCAGCGGCGCCGGCGGTGGCCGTGGTGTGACGTCACACTGCGGCGTTGCTGCTTTGCGCAGCTGACATATTTAGTCGGCCGTTGGACAAGGAACGCTCGAATCCTCCCACTGCCCCCGCCCAATCCCGCCTGACACTGCCAGGCGGCCGTTGCGGCCGGCCAGGCGGACCTGGGCCTCGGCAGCGACACCGGCGGCAGCGTGCGCGTGCCGGCGTCGTACTGCGGGCTGTGGGGCGTCCGCCCGACCCACGGCCGCATCCCCCTCACAGGCGCCCGCCCGCTGGCGCCGAGCTTCGACACGGTCGGCTGGTTCGCGCGGGACCCCGCGCTCTTGCGGGCGGCCGGCGCCGCGCTGCTGCCCGC
>NW_014008904.1:0-4051 GCF_000611645.1 Monoraphidium neglectum | reverse complement strand
CGTGAAACTGCTCCACGAGGAGTCCAAAGACATTGCTGGCATGCTGAGCCAACTGCCAGCAGAGGTGAGGCCTTTGCACACTAGGGTGAAAATTTGGGCAGCCGACAACTGTGGTCGACTTACACTTCACGCCCAGGGGCTCCTTGAGCTCATCCGCCTGCTGCTGCCACCTTGGTAGCCTGCCTGCCTGCCTGCCTGCCTGCCTGCCTGCCTGCCTGCCTGCCTGCCTGCCTGCCTGCCTGCCTGCCTGCCTGCCTGCCTGCCTGCCTGCCTGCCTGCCTGCAAGGGCACCCATCGAGCTGATCCGGGCCCTCAGAAAGCACGCCCTCTCCTTGTCCTCCCGGCCGGCCCTTCTCCCCCGCCAGGTCAGCGTGGAGGAGACCGTCAAAGTGCACGTGCTGGGCCTGCCGCCGCGTGGCGACGGGCGGACTGCGTCGATGGTTGGCGGCCAGTCTGGCATGATGATGGGGCCAGACGGGATGATGATGGCAGGGCCACCAGGCGTGAGCGGCCCGGCGGGGGCGGGCATGATAATGGGACGGCCGCCCGGCATGATGGGCCTCGGCACGCGCATCCCCGTGCCGCCGGGGCAGCCCGGGATGTACGCTGGCGGTGGCGGCGACGGCTTTGGCCCTGGGATGTATGGTGGCGCAGACGGGGCTGTGGCGGCCAACGTGAGGGGCCGCGGGCGCGCACCTGGCTACTATTGAAGGACAAGAGGGCGGCCTCGCTGCTGGCAGACTGCCCCGTGGTACAGTGCGTAGGGAGCGTCACAGAGTCGTGGCAAGCAAAGACGGCTCCTTCCAAGAGCTTCGTATATTAAGTGCCCTGCTTACCTAGGGTCTAAGCTGCGGCATCGGCATCTGAACACCAGCGCCTGGCAATCTCCTCCGCGCCTTGGCACTTGCCTGTGTGCCAACCACACCCAACCAAACATGTGGTGAGGGGGTCCGCCTCCCCCAAGAAGTGACCAAACGAGTCTGAACTGGGCGGTCTCGCTCTCAAGTTATGGATGGCAATGCCAAGCCCCTTCTCTCATTGCCCCTCCTTCGCGGGGCCATGGCGCCTTTGAGTTTACACTGAGGGCACCAGGAACTGTGCAGGACGACTGCTGGAGCAACACTGCGTCACAAGCTGCGGTCCTGCAATATCCTTCCTTGTGGTGCCTGCCTGCAACTGCGCAGGTCGCACATATTGCCGCCATTACATGATGCTGGGGTCTGCAGGGAGCCCTGTCGGCTTTCATCAAGCATGCTATGAATTGCCTCATTTTTGTTCCCTGCTTGCCTCTGTCTGTCTGCATGCTACAGCCCAAATCACACTGTTCTGCCGCCCAATTCATGCCAGGCCCTGCCAGCAGCCCGGCCGCATTCACCCAGATTCGCCCCGCATGTTTCGTAGTACCAGCAGCTCGCACCCACTTGCCTTCTGCCCCGGTGACTTGCTGATTTCTCGTCAACACACGTGCGTCTTGCCTCTGTTGCTGTGGCGGCCCTTTGCCGGCTGCATGGCAGCCGTGTTGACAGCTTTGTGTAATCTATGGGGACTCAGCATTGGTGCAACGCAAGATTTAACCAAGCAGATAACAGCGGCATTCTCTGGCAAGAGAGTAGCCACACGAAGCAGCATACACTGACCACACATACACACGCAGACGGACAGAGTGCACATTCGTAAAATGACGTATGTGGGCAAAACAATCACGACGGTCATGCAATGGTGCCCTACTCAAACAGCAGCGCGTGACCCAGCCGCACAACCAGTGCCGCCCCCACCACCACTGCCACTTGTGCGCTATAGTCCCACGCAAACAGGGGGCCCAGGCCCACAGGGGGCCAGGCTGTGGGGTCGTAGCCTGTGCCGCCTTGAGGAAGAGGTGATGCAGAAGAGGGAGCAAAAGCTGAGGCTGCAATGTACAGGTGACGAGCTGCCTGCATCCCTCTAACTGACGGCCATGCCACCCCGTTAGGCGCGTGTGGGCTGCCGAATTATATTCGGGTACTTGATGCACCTCAGACATGGGCATCCCTGCCTGCATTACGGAGGTGGTCGGCCATTACTACTAGTCACCACCCCCCCTCCTGCCGCAAGGCTGGTTGCACTCACCCCAGGGGTTGCACCTCATCAGTCGCCAGGCCGTGAGCACGGTGCCCTTCCACACCCCGTGAGCCTTGTACGAGTCGATGGAGTACTGGGAGCATGTCGGCAGGAACCTGGGTGGGTTGGGGGAGAGGGCGAGCCGCACGGCAGAGATGCAGGGGAGGGTGTACAAGCGAGAGAGGGCACGCTCGCCGTGGCTGTGATTGCACGATGACGGATCTGAAAGAAATGGCAGCGCAGGTTGCCTTGACAGCCTCCTACACAAGCCACGTCCTCTGCTGAACGCCGCAGCCGCCACAACCCCCACCACCATTCCACATGCGCCTGGTGGTTGCCACCCCTGCGTGTCGCCCCCCAAACTCCCCACCTGCAAGTTGACTGCATGAGGGGGGACAGGCCCTGGCGGTAGAACTTGAGCAGCGCCAGCGCTGCGCGCACCCCTAGGCCGTCCTGCTCCTCACCCCGCGCCTCAACCGCACCACCCCTAGCAGCAGCGAGATCGGACGCCGACGCCTGCGGGCGCGGACCCGGCCGGGGGCTGTCCGGTCTGCTGCTGCTCTCCTCAAGTGATTTCGGCTGCGTCGAGGGCGCAGCCGGGTCGACAGGCCCGAGATGCGGCCCATCACCGCTGCCATTGCTGCCGACGGTGGCGAGCAGCAACGGTTGCGTGCCAAGACGGTTCGTCATGCTGACAGCGGCCGCTTGAAGCTCTGCCCATGAGATCAAATGTGCCTGCGTTGACAACCATCAACTGCAGTGAGGGGTGTGATTCCATGCGGCCCAATGCGGCCGCAAACGTCGTGTGCTGGGCCAGGCGCCGCACCTGCTGTTGCGACTGGCAGCGTTCATGGCTGCGCACATCCCGCCTAGATGTGGTCGCGATATTCGCAGGTATCGAAACGATGCACTTCAAGCAGGCTCGCGGGCCCCTATGGACAGCTCGCGACGGCCTGGTTTGGCGCAGCATCGCGCCGCTAGTCTACTGATAATTGTATATTATGTGGGAGGCTTTTAGATTGTCAGTGACATTCAAAAGACAGGACCACACATTGCGGGTGGATTCAACCATGTGCACTCACAGCCATCTCACCAAGTGCCTCACGCTGTGTCTATTTTGTCACCAGTGAATTTGTGTAGAACGCACAACCATGGAGCCGTTGAGATGCTTGAAGCGCATCTGGCTTTGTTTGTTGCCGCTAATGGCAAGCCCTGGCCTCCTCTTGAGGCAATGGCGGGCGGCAGGGTTGACTGCCGTGAGACTGGGGTTCGCAGTCGCGGGTGCGGCCCCCATGCTCCCCACCACTTCTGTGCTTCAGCACCTGCAAGATGCTACTGAGTTGCACAGCAGCACGTCAATGCGCCGCGCTTCGAGCCTCCGGCCCTGTGCTCGCCTCTGCAGGTCAGTCCTACCTTGCTGCGGGGTCAAGATCAGCCTGTGCGAGTGCCCGTGCACGGCAGCCGGCCCACGCCTCAGCTGTCAACTCTGCCTGCGGATCGTGACATGAAATTGGCCCCCTGGACGGCAAATGGCACGCAGGACAGAGTGATGCATGTGGTGTGCTGTGGAGGGATCTCGCCATGCTGCCTGGGGGAGCAGCACGTGCGCCGCAACCGCCATGGCGGAGGCCCAGAGGGAGGGGGCAAGAGTAGGAAAGGTGCTGAAGTCTTGCACTGTCCGACGCAGCTGTGCATTAGCCTCCTGACATGCATCAACCATGACTGACAGGGTGCTCACATGGCCACGTGCAGGGTGGGTGGTCAAGCGGGTTACTGGAATAAAAAGAAATGGCGGTGCAAAAGCGTAACATTGCAGACACGAGGGGGTATTGGCGTACTGAACGGGTGCCATCGCGCCCCCTTAACGTCACCGCACACCGGCCCCAGGCCCGGCCACCCCATCCGACCCCGCTATAATGGGCACGGGGCGGGCCCGCGTCCCCTCCCCCTGCCC
>NW_014008905.1:2799-4317 GCF_000611645.1 Monoraphidium neglectum | reverse complement strand
GATTTGAACGAGGACAGGCGGCGCTTTTTGGAGCCCAGCACCATCCCCGCAAGCACAGCTGACAAGCGCCGCCCCTGACCGCCCGCCTACCCCTCTCCCACCCCTGAACTCGCCCTCGCTGCTCAAACCGCTTGCTCAATCCTTCCCACCCACCCACACACACACACACACACACACACGCACCCCACCCACACAGCATTACGCACTCACTTCAAACACGCGCCACCGCCACCCACCCAGGCCGCCGTGAACGTGGAACGGCGCCCGCCACCAACACACACACATACACCAACACACACACACACAGACACGCACACGACAAACACACAGGCTACAAACACACTCATACAAAAATACACAAGCTTTTCACACCCACCCAGGCCGCCATAGATGTAGAACAGCGCCCGCCACCCGAGCGAGTCCACGATCGCCGGCGCCACCAGCAGCCCCACCACCGTGCCCAGGTGCAGCCCGCCAAACGCGCTGCTGGTCGCGTTGGAGCGCTTCTCCGGGGGCGTGGTGCGGCCGACGATGTCGACGACGGCGCTGGGGCCCGTGCCCTGGCCGGCGCCGATGGTGAACCTACAGGGCCGCGGTTTTGGGGGGTGGGATGAGATTAGTCAAACAAGGGAGACTAATCGATGTGTATTGGTCGCGTCCACAGTGACACTGGCACCTGTGTTTTGAGGCGGTGAGATAGGTAGATCTGGGGACGTCCCCAAAGGCAGGTCGGGGCGCTCTGCGGCGGTCGCCGCGGCGGGGCCCGGCGGGGCGGGTGCGCCAGGGGCGCGCCAGTGGGGCGGAGGGCGGGGCGGGCCCAGATTTTCGCTTCGCGGACGCTCAGCGGACAGGGTCTAGGGTTCAGGGTTTAGGGTTCAGGGGTTTTGACTGCGCGGGGCGCCCACCGAGAGAGGGCCATTGTGGGGACAGTGGCCGCCGCCAGCGGCACCGCCACCGTCGCGGCCGACCACAGGCCAAGAGCCAGCGGCAGCACGGTGCGGCCGCCTGCGGGAAAGCACGCGCGTGGGGGGAGAGAGCGCGGGCACGTGGGCGGGGTCGGCTCGTGTTCTGCGCTCGCGTGAGATGTCATACATAGCCATTGTTATCAACTCAGCTGCTTTGCAGCCCCGCAGCAGACACAGCGGTGCTGCTGCCCGAAACGCCACCGCACGCCTGCCGCCCCTGCCGCGTGTGCCCCTCCGCCACAGCCTCCCCTGCCCGCCCGCGCCGCGCCGCTCTCGCCGTCGGACGCCCTCCTCGCCCCCGGCCGTACCGGCTAACTGCTGTACCGCCAAACCGCCCATGCGCACCCGTGAGAGACGCGAGGTACCCCCCAGGGATGCAGGCCAGGCAGTAGCCCACGTAGAAGATCCCCTGCACCAGCCCCTGCGTCGACGGCCCCCAGCCGGCCTCCTCCGCCAGCGGCACCATGGCCACGCTCATATCCACCTTGCCCTGTTGGGTTTCATGGGTTTTTTTGCCCGGGGGGGGGGGCGGGAGGGGATGGCGGCGGTTGGC
>NW_014008905.1:0-2535 GCF_000611645.1 Monoraphidium neglectum | reverse complement strand
GGTGGCCACATAGCCGCCGGGTGGCCGCCGAGCCCCGAGCGACGCCCGAGCCGCCAAGCCTGGTTCGGGCCCGCTGGGGCCCCGAAAAGCAGCGCCGCTCTGCGCTAGGCGCGGGCCACCGCCCCCGCAATCTTTGATTTCACCCCGTCTGGCCCCCGTATCGCCCCTGCCCGTCCCAACCCGCACCATGTTGCTGAGCACGAAAGCCATGGTGGCGGCGAGCACCATCTTATCGTTGGCCGCCATCGACCCCCACCACCCTTTCCGGGGGCCGGGCTCGTCGCCGCTGCTGCTGCTGGGGGTGCTGCTGGGGGTGCTGGTGCTGCTGCTGCTAATGTGGCTACTGTCGCTGCTGCTGCCGCTGCCGCTGGGCCCGGAATGCTGAACCTGCTGCTGCTGCTGCTGCTGCTGCTGCTGCTGCTGCTGTTCCTGCTGCTGCTGTTGGTGGTGCAACCGCGGGCCCACAGGGTGTGGGATCACCGAGCTAGAAGGCTCCGCGAGCGGCGCCGCATGCTGCGGCGGCGGAAATGTGCAGCGCGGTGGCATGGGTTGGGAACGTGCAGGTATGGACGCTGCTGCAGCTGGCCCGCGGCGCGCGCGGGGCGCGGGCGCGAGTGGCTGGCCGCGCCCCCATGTGCACGCATGTGCCGTGCCTCGGCGGGCCCGCCCGCCCGCCCGGCTCACCTCCGTCTCATGCGTGCGCGCGGGCGGCGCCGCTATCAGCAGGCTAGGCCGCCTCGTCTCCACGGCGCGCGCCACTGTCTGTGCGCGCGCTCCCGCGCCGCGCCACGCGCCGGCGCACCCAGGGCATCCCACTGACGACGGCTTGCCCAGCAATCGCGCAGCTGCTGGCGCCATTGCAGCTGCCGCTGCTTAGAACACCTCCTCTCGTCGAATACGTCGACTTCGGGGGTAATGTGCGCGGGGCACCGAACCTCGCACCGATGAAAGGAGATGCGGGATCGTTTGCGGCCGGGGGCCTTTACGAATGTCTAAAAGGATACTTTTAAACGACCCCGCGGTTCAAGTGGCGTCCGTGGGCCGTGTCCGGACTCACTCGACATGCGCCGCACTCCACCCTGAGTGGGTGCGGCGACACCTCAGGACCTCACCAGAGGGTTCGGCGCACACGGGGCGCCCCCGCGCGCGCGCAGCCAGCCGGAACAGACACTCGTGATGTTATATAACTGTTGATCCGCAGTGAGGCGCTCCTTGTTGCTGTCTGACGGTGCACACGATGCTGCGTCGAACAGCGGCGTCAGCCAGCACAGAGCCATGGCTCAATGGTGCACTTGCCGCGCCCGGCGCCGGGTGCCATACATACTGCTGCGCGTGACGCCTCGCCTGGGCCGCGCAAACCCTCCACCGTCCGGAGTACGCTGAGGCGCCCGCCTGCATATGTGCACTGAGGGGGCGGTTGCCGCTCGAGGGCGCTCCCCAGCCAGGTGACGGCTGGGGAGGGGGGTGGGGCCGCATGTTGCAAAGCGGGGCAGGATGTTGTGGGAGGACGCCCTCCGTGACGCTGTCTTGCCACCTTTCGTATCATGTTGCAGATTTGGTGCATGCAGCTCTATCATGGAGGCCTTCCGTTGGGCGCCTGAGATAGGCACCCGCACACCAACCCTGCCACCTGCCGACTCGGGGGGCCGTACACCGCCACCACGTCTCCATACCTTCCTCCCCCCAGCGTCCCAGAACATCCTCACGTGTCTGACAGCAACAAAGCAGAAGACATCATAGACTGCCATCCCATGCTTGGGCGAGGCGCGAGGGGTCACCTGCTGGGGTCAACAACTCACCGGCTTGGTAGCCAGCGTGGGCGGGCATGGAAGGCAGCACAAAAGCACAGCAAAATCGTGGCATTTCATTGCACAGTACTGTATGTTCACCGCAGATCGTTTCGAAATTCGGTTCGGGCTTCCGGCAGTCCTGCTGTCGACGACATGGCTCTCTGCGGCACACTACTTGCAGCTTTGAACTATCCTCAATCGGAAGGCTCCCCTTTGCAAGACGAGACGGCCCTGCGCCGCCTGGTGGCGTGGCTGGAGAACACGAAGGCAAGCCAAACGTCTGCACACGTACGATCTGACTGGACGCTCGCGCGGTGCCGGCCACACGACCGACTCGCTTGGCCACACGATCAGCATCGGCTCTGACAGTGGTTTGAAATTGCGGCAGCCAGGCTGGCCGGCAACTGCACCCGTGCCCCGCTGCGGACACGCGCCAGCGCGCACTCAGCCTCGTGGACGCCGCCCCCCACCTATCCGGCCCGTCCCCACCTGTCCCTGAAACGTAGGTCCGCCACTATCCAGAGGCCTCACGCCTGGGGCTCGACAATGTGCAGGATCCAGCGTGGGCGCAGCACTACGCCCAGGCAAGCCGGGCCGAGCACACCCGGCCTGGGGACACACCACGCAACTGTCCTTACCCCCTCCCTCCTAATCTCCAGCCCCCCCCTCCCTCGCTTACCTGCCAGCTGCCACCCCACGCACCCCGCGCCCATGTGGCTCTTGACTGCAATGTGCGCGCCCGCAC
>NW_014008906.1:0-4054 GCF_000611645.1 Monoraphidium neglectum | reverse complement strand
CCCCAGGAGTATGAGGCCCTGGTGTCGCGCGTGGTGCGGCTGATGCTGTTCAAGCAGCACGAGAAGCCGGACGTGCCCGTCAAGAGGCAGGAGCTGCTGGAGGCATGCTTCGTGAGCCGCGACAGAGGGATTGATTTCTTTCCGGGGGGTGCTAGTAGCTGGGGCTCGGCCGCGCAGGTTGTCCAGGGGTTGGTGGCATGCAGTTGGATATGTGGGCGCGTGTGCGTGCGTGCGAGTGTGTGTGCATGTGTTTGTAGTGGTAGGTGAATGGCCCTTGATTCGTCAGGAGATGCCCCATCCAGGAGATATTTTGCTGGGTTGAGCTGGGACAGGCTGGACATGGGAGGCAGGGCTGTTTGGACTGCGCCTCAGCGCAGTGGGGCTGAGAGGGCAGCTAGGTGCAACGTTTGAGCAGTGCGCCATCTTTGGGGTCTCGCGCGCAATGGCTTTAAACAGCAGGAGAGTATGTGCATGTTAGACCTCTGTGGTGAGCACCTTCTGGGTTTCATCAATCTGCCCCGCTCACCACAGCCAACCCCCGCCCCCCTTGCATCGTCACCCGTGCTCTTAACCAGGGTGACTACAAGAAGCACAAGGCCTCCAAGAAGCTGCCCTCTCTGGTCATCCGCGTGGCCCAGGGCCGCATCATCTCGATCCTGGGCATTGAGATGCAGGAGATAGCGCGCGGGGCGGCCGCCACCAGAAAGAGGGGCCTGGCGCAGGGTGAGTAAGTTTGGCCGGGGGGGGGGGAGACGGCCGCTTGCTGTTTTGCAGCGCCGTGCTAAGCCACGCCGTGTGCGCCGCGGTATGCATAAATGTCCAGGTAAGCGACTGCTGCTTTCTGTCTGTTGGCTTTGCAGCACCCCTTGGCTGGCCATAGTCTGTTCCCCCCTTGACCAGGCACGCATGCAACCATGCATGCATGCAGCACATGTGCACTTACACGCGCCCCTTACCCCCCAAAACCCAGACGACGGCCCCAGCAGCACCCAGACCTACATCCTGCGCAGCGTCCTGCCGCTTGAGATGCGGCGGCAGCTGGTGGACAACCGGGCAGACGACCAGGTGCGGGGGCGGCGGCCGCCGGCAGGGCGCAGGGCGCAGGGCGCAATCTTGAGCTGGGGCTCCGGCTTCCAACGGGGAACGCTGGTTGCAAGCATTTGCAGCGCCGCTGCGGGGGCAGATGCGGCACGCGGCGCTCGCTTGCGAACAGCGGGCGCCTCTGCTTGAGGACGGTGCGCCGCCACAAAAGCTGGCCAGCGCTTTGTGCACGGCTGCACGAGCGGCCCCAAGCGGGCTGTGAGGTGCTTGTGTGCCCCCGACCCGCTGCACCGCCTTGGTTCCCTGTCCCCCCCCACCACAATTTCCTCAGCCCGTGGGCTTCATGATGGTGGTGCTGTCCCTCATCCACTCCAACGGCGGCACCATGGAGCTGGGTGCGGCCTGACCCCGCCTGCGTGCGCACGGCTCAGCCTCTCCACTTGCCATGCACCCACGAGGCCAGTGGCTGTTTGACGAGCTGCAGGCCGCCCACATGCACTTGACACCAGGCATCTGCGCTCTGCTCGTCGCTCGGAGCGGTGGCGGACGCGAGGGGGCTCCGGGCGACGACCACCACCACGCCTCTTGCTTGTCACCACCACTCGTTCCCGCCGCATCCTTCCCCCTCAAATCGCCCCCTTACGACCACCACGCCGCTTACCTCTGTCAGAGGAGCTGTGGCGGCACTTGAAGCAGCTGGGCGTGGCGGCGGGGGACGTGGAGCACCCGCAGTTCGGAAAGAGCGAGGACATGCTCAAGGAGTTGGAGAAGACGCGGTGCGGGCTGAGGCCAGGCAGGGGGTTGGGTGTGGGGAGTGTTTGGTCAGGGAAGGGGAGAAGGCAGGCGGCACAGAGCAGGCGAGGGGGGAGTTCAAGGAGGTGTGGATAGATTGGTGCGAGGTGTTGTGCCGCGTGACATAGGTTTGTTGAGCACGCCAGTTGGGGGGGCAGGGGCAGGGGTAGACTGAGGGACAGGCATAGGAGCGCACGAGAGGCGGCCATTGGGCTTGCGTATGATGCTTCTGCCTGTTAGACCTCGGTCTGCGCCTGCTCTCGCGACTTGCAGGTTCATCATCCGCAGCCAGCAGCACGACACGGCAGGCGTGAAGACGCTGCTGCAGTGGGGGGAGCGGGCGGTCAGCGAGCTCGGGACGGCGGCCATTCAGCGGTGGACGGAGGAGGTGAGGACCCGCCCTTGCAGTCGCTTGGAGAGCTCTGTCCCCTGTTTCTCAGCCCCAAAGCTCTGCCGCCGTACGTTGATGAGGGTGCAGCTTGCAGGGATTTCGCAACGGCGAGGCTGGGGCGCCAAGCAGCTACTGCGCAGCTGCCGCCTGGCCTGGGCAGGCAGGGTGGGGCAAGGGACAATCGAGCACGGCTGCGCTGCAGGCGCTGTCACAGCTATCAAGACGCTGACTGTCGTGCCCGCCTGCATGGTGTGTGTATGTGACAGATGCCGCCGCACCCACCCCCGCGGCCCTGCACCCCTCTGCCGCCCGTTGTGTCGCAGGAGTTTGCCAGAGCGCCCGGTTACGGAGACACACAGATAGGCGGCGGCGGCAGGGCGGGCGGTGGCGCATCCTGAGACCCTGCTTACACGAGACACGGACACACTGGGCATCGGACACAATGAGATGGTTTTCCCTGTGCAACCATTGCAGCGGTGATACACGTGCGACCTGGGGCCGCCAAGCCAAGAGGTTGATGAAAGGGGGTGCAGAGTGGCGTGAAGCTGGCGGCTTTGATGCAGGAACTGGGGCGGCCGGATTTCGAAGCCTTGCAGGAACGCAGAATTATGGGCGAAGCATGCATGACTGCCAGCATGCTGCGGTTGAATGCACTGACCACGCCTTGGAAAGCACTGGTTGCGGCCACGGGGCAGGCGCAGCAAAGGCAAACTGCAAGCTGAACGTGCTCGAATGAGGCCACCACGAGGGTGGTGGTGCGAGGGGTGCCGCGGGAAGGCGAGCTGCCAGCGAGGCTGCGCCACGGCAGTGGCCGCTGCGGGCGACGGCAGCAGCTGGGGGTGTGGGGCGCGCGGGGACGCGCCCTGGGAATGAG
This sequence comes from Monoraphidium neglectum, assembly GCF_000611645.1. NCBI lineage: Eukaryota > Viridiplantae > Chlorophyta > Chlorophyceae > Sphaeropleales > Selenastraceae > Monoraphidium > Monoraphidium neglectum. Next base: position 956 of record NW_014008906.1, on the reverse strand, counting down.
GGCGGGAAACAGGGGCCGCCAAGGGCAACAAGGCAAAATGGTCACAAATGTGGATTGACTTGCCTAGCGTTCACAATGTTGCCGACTGCTGCAGCACGGCGACCAGGGGCACGTGCAGGAAATGCTGGCAAGCGTGTCGGCTGATACAAAGCTTGGGCAGGTCGTATGATGTCTGCCATGACCTCTGCTGCGACGGCCCGGCTCAATGCGGGGAGGGTGCTGCATGTGTGTCTTAGTACACAAACAAATCATAGCAAGAGGCGCCGAAAGCCCTGTGTAATCTGCCGAGCTGTTGTGTGACGGGTGCCAAGCTTTCGTCACAGCCCGCGGCCACGTGGCCAGCACTACGGGTCAAGCTGGCACGGCCGCCTCCGCCGCGACGTCCACGCCGCCGTCCTCGTCGCCGTCGCCGCCGAGCCCCTCGAGCGCCGCCAGCAGCGGCAGCTGCGCGCCCCAGCCCCGCGCGGCCAGGTGCCTGTCCAGCGACCGGGCCAGCGGCAGGTACAGCGCAGCGCGCGCGCGCATGCCGCTCAGCAGGGGGTTGCCGGACGGGTCGCCGGCGCCGCCGGGGCGGAAGGCCTTGCGGCTGGTGGAGCAGACGGAGCGGTACAGCACCGGGGCGAAGACCTGCGGCGCCGGTGGGGGGTTTTGGGTGCGGGTTGCGGTGGGGGTTCGCTGCGTCGCGACTACAGTGTGCAGTGTGCAGTGTGAAGGGGGGGGGACAGGCAAAGAAGGGGCGCGGTTGCAGTACCTGGCCCAGAGGAAGTCTCCTGGGGTACTAAAAGCTCCACCAGGCCCCAGCCAGCCTTCTATTCTCAAGTGATGATTATAATGAACACTCAAGTGACCACAGCGTACGTGACCAGGAGCAGGACACACACACGCAGTCGGAAGAAACACTCCACTTGATGAGACAGTCACATCCCACCCCCACCCCCACTCCCATACCTCCCCCC
>NW_014008907.1:2154-4268 GCF_000611645.1 Monoraphidium neglectum | reverse complement strand
GGCCCGCACGCCGGCCCCGTCCCGCCGCCGCCGCCGCAGTGCAGGCAGAGGCGCGCCAAGTGCTGGTGCTGCCGCTCGAGCCGCGCCGCGCGCGCGAGCAGTAGCGCGCCCGACGCGGCCGGCGCGGCGCGGCAGGGCGGGCACAGCGTCTCGCTCACGCGCGTGAGGCCGTCGCAGGCGGCGCAGTGGCGCGATAGATAGAACGAGTCGATCGTGTGGCTCGAGCCCGCGGCCGCCGCGCCGACGCCGCCGCCGGCGGCGAGCTGCTGCTGCAGCTGCAGCCACTGCAGCTGCCGGGCGGCGCCGCCGGCGCCGCTCGCAGCGGCAGGCGGCGCGTCCCCCGGGAGAGCCAGCGCGCCGAGGGGGCGCTTTTGGGGTAGCAGGCGGTTGGGCTTGGGCATGGCGGCGAACCATGATCTGACGTCGGCCCCCACGAGGGAGAGGACGCGGTCCAAGGCGGGGATGATCTGGGGATTGGGTGGCCGGGCGCCCAGCAAGGGTGAGGCTCACGTTTGGAGTGGTGCGCGCTGAGCGATGGCGGGGTGTGAAGGGGAGCGAGACACAAACAGCAGGGGTGCAGGAGGAACGGAATTCCTGAGAGGGCGATGCGAGGCATCGCAGGCGCCGCTGGGCCGCGGCGTGCCATCTCCGTCTGCGCGCACACCCACATCGTAACAACACAGGACAATCCCAAAGAGGCAAAGCAGCGCGCCCCCGTCCCTACGGGCAAGCATTCCCCGGCGATCTCATCGTCGACGCCCATTCAAAAGTGTGAGAAAACGGTGCCGTGCTGTACCCGCCTGGCGCGTGATGTAGTAGGTCCCGTTGAGCCGCAGCCGGCCCTCGCTGGCGAGCAGCGCGTGCGGGGCCACCGCCAGGTCCACCAGCCGTGCGTTGGGCTCCCCATACACCACCACGTACGGCACGCGCTCCCCGTGTCTGTTTGCAGAGCGAACAGGGGATACATCAGTTTCAAGGATGATGAGGGGGTGCAAAAATAGTGGGTTTGTGGGCGTGTGTGTGGCCGGCAGCAGGGTGCCAAGGTGCACGCGTTCTGGGTGGTTGAAAGTTGGTCGGGTTGAACTCGAGGGAGGTGAGGGGAGCATGGCAGGAGGCCTGGGGGACGGCATGGGCGGCACACATCCCCGGTCTGCTGTGGGCGGCGGATGCAAATTGCAACTATGCGAGCTTGGGCACACCAGGCGCCGGGGGCCCGCGACCGCAGCGCCGGCCGAGCTTGGCTTCACACGAGGGCTTTGCCACAGCAACCAGCATTGTTTGCTGTGCGGCCTCTTCAGAAAATAACACAGAACCTCTTGCTGTCATGATGTGAGTCATGTGCCAAGCTCGTCAAAGGACTCCTGATGCAGCAGACGCACACGCGCGCCCCAAAGCCTGGAGCTTCCCTCAAAGCCCCACACCATGCAGTGGGCGCCAGCGTGCTCGGATAGCAAATCCTGACACGCCCTGAACCCCAAATCTATCGATTGCCCGCGCCCACCTGGGCTCCGCGCGCGGGTCGGCTGCCATGGCGCGCGCCGCCACGACCGCCGCGGGCGGCAGGGTGGCGGCGTTGACCGAGTACGTCCCCAGGCGCACCTCCTTGCAGAACACAAAGTCCTGATTTGGGGATGGGGGTGGGGAGGGAGATCGCGTGTTGGGGTGGGGAGAACGAGTGATGGGGGCATGGATGAAGAGACTGAGTGCAGGGCCAAGGAGAAGATTGGTAGCGGCAGGGTTGACGTGATTGAGTGTGGGGTGTGGGGGTAAAGGGTGGGACAAGGGGGAATGAGACCTCGTCGCATCGGTTACCAGTGCCCCCGACTGGTGCTGTGTGGCACCAGGTGAAATCACGGCTGGGCAAGACGCAGCTGGGCCTGCGGCCGATCTTCGCATCGGCCGGCGGCTGGTTCAAGGCAATACGGTATAGAGCCTCCTCTCAAAGCCCTGCCGCACCATCCCAGCACGACCCCAGCTTGTTGGGTGATCAACAACCCGCCGCGGCGCGGCTCAACAGCCGACCGGTCGCCCGCTTTATGCAACGCGGCCGCCGCCATCACCGTCCCTGAATCCTCCGCCTCCTGCCCCCTCTCCCCTCCCTCCCCCCCCCCCCC
>NW_014008907.1:0-1941 GCF_000611645.1 Monoraphidium neglectum | reverse complement strand
CCACACACACACAAACACACCTGCAGCGAGACCCTGTTGGCGAGGATCTTGGCCCACTGGCGCGCGCAGTAGGAGCGGACCAGCGAGAGGTCTGCCGTAGAAAAGAGCACCCGCAGCACAGACTCCAGCATCTTGGAGACCGCGGGGCAGCCATCACGCCTGTTGTTTGGGGGTGGTGTTTGGGTTGAGTGGCGGGGATCGGGGCGGAAGGGTGGGCGAAGGGGAGTGACAGCAGGTCAGCTGCCGCGGCTGGTAATTCTTGTGTACGTGTGTGTTTGATCGGGAGCGGGAGAGGGGCGGTCACCACGATGCAGAAATCCGTGCCCGCTCCAGTACGCATGCGTGTGCACTGCGCGGACAGAACTCCTCCCTCTGAAGCACACCTGACGGTCTCTATGCCCTTCGCGTCAAACACGGGCGCGGCCTGGGCCGGGGACTCGTACAGGAAGCCCACGTACCGCTTCTTGGTCTGGCGGTTGGAAGTTGAAGGGCGTGCGGTTGGGGGTCGGTGGTAGAGCGTTGCTGACTAACTGAAGGGCTTAAAGCCGTGGAGCTGTGTGCCGAGGATGGGACGCGTTGCATGCCAGGTTACCAGCTGGCAGCCAAGCCGCGAAAGAGACAGACCGCCAGCCGCAGCAAGCGCCGCAGCAACGCATAACAAGGGATGACACTTCAGCTGCTCTGCCCGGCTTGACATCAACAACATGGACCCCGACACAAAGCAGCACGAGAGAAAGCGGGTGCGCGCCAGTGCATGGCCTCTGACCTGCAGCACGCAGGGGTGGTAGATCTTGTCCAGCCTCAGAGTGACGGGCCGCGGGTTGGCCGCGGTGACGGCCTCTGCTATCTCGTTCCTGGGAGATAAGCGATGAGAATGGGTCCGTGAACTATTGAGGCGAGTGTCTATCGTTGGTGCAAGGGACTGGTGCTGGGGCATGATTGCGGTAGGGAGGGGTGAGGGCAGGGGCGGGCAGAAGCGAAGAGAGGCAGGCAGACGGGCCAGACAGCCATGGATAGCGACCTGCCGGCCCGCGAACCACAGGTTGCTGCGCCTGGCGCGGCTTCCAAGGCGGGCGCTCCCAAACCCCCATCCCAGCAGCCGTACGCGACAGTGCCTGGATGTCAAGCGGTTGCGGGAAGCTGCTCTGCAGCTGCCCCTCTGCCTGTGGCGCACCCAATCTTGAAGGCCTGCTCCCTGGTGCGCCCCGGCAGCAGGACGAACAGGCTGTCTGTGATGCAGGTCGGACGGGGTCATAAGGCGCATTTGACTTGAAGGAGAGGTGCAGACGACTCGGCGTCCCACAGGAACACACTCCGGCCGAGCAGACACAGTCAGCATCGCTATTGCCGTGCTGGACGCTGCTCAGAGCTCAGCTGAGTGGCAGTCATCAGCCTGCAGCGCAGTCCGGAAAGCAGTCCAGCCCAGGCACACGTGTGCGCATGGACGGCACGCACGCACCCGTGTCCCCATAGACCACGCGCGCCCGCCAGTCCGGGTGCGACTCCACCAGGCGGATCGCGTTCTCAAGGGTCTGCCTCCCAGTCTGCGCGAGGGGGCGCGTGAAGCCACTACATTGAAGTGCCGTCCACAGTGAGCCTTGCGGCAGGGGCCGGGAGAGGTTCAAGTCCCGCTGATACCTTAGCAGCGGCAGCCAACAATTCACTTGGCCGATGAAGGGCAGCCCATCATGATCCCCGACCACAACACCGAGAGGACCCTAGAGGCATGAAAAAAATTGCAGCAGGCTTGAATGCCGACCTGCACAATCGAGTCCGCCAGCTCTGCCATGGGCATTCGGCCAGAGAAAGAGGCGCTGGTGTAGCCGTATGTGACGTTGGCGATCAGCTTGAGGCCAAACTGGCGCGCGTTGAGGGCGCGCTGACGCACCTGTGTGTGTGTGTGTGTGTGTGTGTGTGTGTGTGTGTGTGTGTGTGTGTGTG
>NW_014008908.1:4077-5538 GCF_000611645.1 Monoraphidium neglectum | reverse complement strand
GCAAGGCAGGTGTCCCTATTGGAGCTGTTCAGTGGCGGCGCGTTCAAATTCGACATCCCCGACTACCAGCGGCCCTACTCCTGGCGCCCGAAGCAGGTGACGCTTCCATCAACAGCGCCGGCCGGCTCGATCCCGCACCCGGCTCGCCACCGCGCCCTGCCTGCGGCCTATCGTGGCGCCTCTCCGTCTTCCCAGCTGCCGTCGCAACCGGCTGCAGCAGACCCTTTGAAAGCACCACAAGTACACCCACCACAACCTCACCCACTAGCACACGGGCGCACGCCTCTCATACAGACCTGCGCGCCCCCTTGTGGCAAGATCTGCACAGCCCAAGCAGAACATCCCTCCGCTGCAGCCCCTGACCCCCGGCCTCCCCATGGGGCAATCTCATCCCACAACAACCCGCGCCCTCTGGCCCCCCCAAAACACCCCCAAAATGACGTCATCAGGTTTATGAGCTCCTGACAGATCTGCAGGCCGCTTTTGCGTCTGAGCAGGAGTACTTCCTCGGGGCCATCGTCACCACGCGCCCAGAGGACGGCCTGTGCGCGCCCTACCAGGTGGCTGGGGCGGCGTGTGATGTGGTTTGCAAGGCCTGAGCTGGGGAGACGTTGGTGGCGCTGCAGCGGCAGGGCCTGGCAGGCAGCGGGGTTTGGCAGCGGCGCGTCGAGTGGGCCGCGGCATGCTGCATCAGCACGGGCGGCTGTTTGTGGAGCCTGCGTGTCGGGCCATGCTGCGAGCTGTTCGGCCTGCGCAGCCGCGGCTGCCTGGAGCCGGCAGCCACACCGCTGCCAACCGGGCAGCCCCTTCAAACCCAAACCCTCGGACGCCTGGCGCGCCGCTTGCGTGGTTGCAGCAGACCCGCGCGGCGGCTCGTATCGCAACCGCGCCCCTTCATGCGAGTTACACAACCCCCCTGTGCCGCCAGGTCATCGACGGCCAGCAGCGGCTGACCACGTTAGTCATGATGGTGGCCTACCTCCGTCACTGGGCCGCGCGGCAGCCGGACGGCGCCGAGCTGGGGGCGCGGCTGCATGCGATGCTGCATTTGGATCGGGACCCATTGGATCCCTCGTCCGCGGCCAGGTGGGTGGGTGGGGTGGGAGTGAGTGGCTTCCTGTTTGGGTCGAGGGTTTTCTTGCAAGCAGCACCCCCGCAAGAGCGCGTCCCCTCCGACTCCCTTGTGGCTGTGTCCGGCTGCACCCTTGAAACCTCTGCAAACAGTGCGGCGCCCCGCCCCGCCCCCAACCCCGGCCGTTTTCCTGCACCGCGCTCTCCGCTGCCAACCCGCCGCCCGGAATGCGAACAGGCACCGCCTGCAGCTGCGCCCCGCGGACCAGGAGTTCTTCAGGACTAACGTCCTAGATCACTTCCTGCCCTGGCGATACCACCTCGCCGCCGCCGTCGACACGCCCGCAAACGCACCCGGAACCACCGCCGCCGCCGCCGCCGCCGCGGGCC